>NC_083290.1:11008117-11260342 GCF_963506605.1 Zootoca vivipara | reverse complement strand
CTTCACAACAGTCCTGTGCGGTAGGTTTGGTGATGAGGTTGCAATTGGCTCAAGGTGACAGATGTCTATGTGTAGAAGACGTCTATGCGTACGGTGAGATCAAATGCGTGAGAAGCTTCCCGATGTATAATAAAAATGTCCCTATTTCATCGGGAAAATGTCGGAGGGTATGCAGTAAGGAAGTTGTCATCGTTATCCTTATTTGATTTCTTACCATTTATTTGATTTCTTCGCCATAAGGTCCCAGGGTTTTAAAATTCAATATTAAAAATGGTTCAAAACTCATTACGGTCACAGGAAACAGGGTAGGCCCTGAAAAATATACATCTCTTGTGTCGTACTCCAGGCTAAAGAGATGCATCCTCAACACAGACGCTCGTTGAAATGGGGCAGCTGTCCCCCTTTGTTGTTTAGTTGTTTAGTCGTGTCCGACTCTTCGTGACCCCATGGAACAGAGCACACCAGGCACTCCTGTCTTCCACTGCCTCCCGCAGTTTGGTCAAATTCATGTTTGTAACTTCGAGAACACTGTCCAACCATCTCGTCCTCTGTCGTCCCCCTTCTCCTAGTGCCCTCCATCTTTCCCATCAGGGTCTTTTCCAGGGAGTCTTCTCTTCTCATGAGGTGGCCAAAGTATTGGAGCCTCAGCTTCAGGATCTGTCCTTCCAGTGAGCACTCAGGGCTGATTTCCTTCAGAATGGATAGGTTTGATCTTCTAGCAATCCATGGGACTCTCAAGAGTCTCCTCCAGCACCATAATTCAAAAGCATCAATTCTTCGGCGACCAGCCTTCTTTATGGTCCAGCTCTCACTTCCATACATCACTACTGGAAAACCATAGCTTTAACTATACGGACCTTTGTTGGCAAGGTGATGTCTCTGCTTTTTAAGACGCCTGCTTCTTCGGAGAAAAGCAATGACAAACCTAGACAGCTGCCCCCTTACAGTCCTTCAATAGAAAGACATCTACCCTTACTCATTTTGCAAATGAACAGGGACTTCCTGCCCTCCCCCTCGCAGCTGCGCTCCAATCACAGCCGTGTCAATTCCCCCACTAGGTGATTTATGGTGGTTCAGATAACCCTTCCCAACCTAACACCAGGCTGGCCACTCCAGTTCCTGAGCGAACCAGCAATCTTTAATGGATCTAATTTCTTCTGTGGCTGCTGAAGTAATAAAAATGTTCTGCAGATGGAACGCTCCCTTGGAGCTTGGAAGGGTTCCATTCTTTTTATTGAAAAGCTCCAGGCACAGTGCAGCGATGTGATAACCTAACCCGCAACATCCCATGGCTCTTCAGATAGATCAGAGATTGCTGACAAAAGGATGGAACGAGGCAAGCAAGCAGTTCCAGGTGCCATCAGAGGGGATGGCCCACAGCCCAGTGACAAAGCAGAGGGCACCTCCGGTGAAGAAGACCAGGAAGCAAATTATGGGAAAGAGCTTGACTGTAGACTGTCCTGTTCATACTGGGCCTCTCACAGAGGACTTGCCAGCAGGGGCGGAGCAAAGTGACAGTCCTGTGGTCCCAGGTATTTAGGTAGGCAGGGAGAGGAGGGGAAGGAGGCAAGTGAGCAAAAAAGCGGAGGGTAGAGGGAAGGAGAGAAGCAGAAGCTCTCTCAGCTCAGGACCCCACACCCCTGCAACTCCCCCAAAGCTCAACAACTTTGGCCAACCCTCCTCTAAAAAAAGTTCAGCAACTCCTGGCAATGACAATGGGTAGATCATAGCCAGTCTTTTAATACTATGAGTAGATCGCAGTCTCTTGGGAGTCCAACTAGATTTCAATGTCCGTGTGACAAGATTTTTTTTTTGCACCGGGTACCACCTGACCTTGCTATGCCACTGCTTGCCAGCACTGACTTCAATGGGGCAACAACCAAAGCAGTATCTAGGGCTGGCCCAATGTCCGAGTCCAGGCAAGCAGAGTCCCCGACAAAGGGTCATGTGAGAGGCAAAGTCAAAGCAGCCCTAGCAGAAGTCATAACAAGGGTCAGGCGCGAGGCAGGGTCAGGTCAGAGCAGTTCGTGGTTAGGCTTCCGGTCCCACCTGCCTTAATGGAGGCAGCCCCCACGACTTGTCGGCGAACGAAAAGCAAGGATGACAGAGGGTACATCATCCTTGCAAATTCCCCCCAGGGACAGGGGTGAATGGGATTTACTTGCAGTTTGTCTCAGTACCTGGCTCTCGCTCCGGCATAAAATGTGGGAGGCAGGGAGGTGCTGAATGCAAAAGCACTTCGCCTGGTGAAAACCCTCCTACGCCGCCATTAAGAAGCAGAGGTTCTCCATTCAATTGGATCTTTAATTAACTTTAATGGGTAGAAGAATAAATATGTACGCCACCTTGAGCTCCTTGGAGGAAAGGTGGGATATAAATTAAATAATCATATTACATCACATTAAATAAAAAAAGGTTCTAGCTTTTCCATTGGTTGGACCAGAGACACCAGGTCTCCCTCAAGATTGAGGGGGTATCTAGAGGAGACTGAGAACTCTGGAGGAGCCGGCCACTGATGCTGCTGTGGTGTCACGAGCATGACACATCCGTGATGCACACAAGGTCCCCTCGAATAAATATTCAGGGGGTGAAGACACCTCAGCCCCCCTAGAGTTGGCACTCCTGTTTGGGACCCCTTTGGCCTCAATGTTACAGGCTGAATAGAAGTAAGCCAACCTAATTTAACAACTTAAAACTAAACAAGAGAGGCAATAAAGTCCAAGAAGGAAACAAAATGGTAGCATACAAAGTTATACTGGTGGGGGGAAGGGGGGTCACTCTTCCTAAACAATGTGCCACAGGAGCGCACTACAATTAGCTTGCATACATTGTATGGTAGGCTTGTCTCCCAGCTCTCACCTGGCTCTCGTCTCAGCCATTTCCCCGTCACTCATCTGGGGAGTTAAAGATGATCAGTCCTCCTTCAAGCTCCATCACAGTTCAGAAACGGCAGGTGATCTGAGCAGATTGGAACAGCTTCCTTCGTTATGCTCAAGCCATTGATGCTCCACAGAGTATTGCATGCAAGCTCAACTCTCCTGTTTTCCACAGCCGTTTCTCTTCCCGTTTCCCGTTTTCCACAGCCTGCCTTTGTTGGCTCCCACGGTTTCTCCCCTGCAGCAATACATGACAGGGATCAGGTCCTCCTTCCAAGTGTCCCAGGCAAGGCAGGTGGGAAACACTTGCCCCTTGGAGGTTAATGATATGCATGTTAAGTATCTGTTGAGGAGAGAGAGCTATTTTCCCCGTTAAGAATAGCAGGAGTGGAGGAAGGGGTCATTCCAATCAGCACCAAAGCAGGAGCAAAAAGTTAGAAGTCCCCCCACCTTCACCCCACTCTGCTATGATACTAACCCAGCTGCATCCGCCGTATGCCAGCTATTTGTTTAAAAATAAACGAATCACTCCAGCACAGTGTCTACTTTGACCCTTTAGATGTGCTCTTTGGAAATAATTAACCTAGTTTGTACTGGGGAGGGGGGTTGCCTCTAGAGCACTGCAAGTTTATGAAGAAAAGGGTGCAACAAAGAACTGCTATCTTTATTTTAACTCTACATGGAAGATGAATGTTCCCTGGCCTTAATTGCACTTTGAGATCCTGACCTGCTTGCTGTTGCAGCGTGTGTTTGTTTGGCTAATAAATTCATGCCGCTTTTGAATGTTGCAGCTTTTTGTTCTGAGGTTTCCTGGTGGCAGTGGCGGTTGGCGCCCATGGAGTACTGATGGGGCAGAAGGCGGGGAGCCCGCCAGTAGGTGGCGCCAGAGTCTATGACAGGCACAGCCAACTCACCCTAGTTTTGACCCCATCCTCCTCCCTGGTGAGATGCTGTCAGCCATCGCCACCTGCTGGACTGGTCGTTCTTCAGAAGGCAGGCAGGTGCTTACTGGTTGAGGAAAGACTGAGATTGATGGGTCATTGTTCCACTAGTCTCAAGTTTCGGGTGGAGGATGTTGTCCCATCACCGGTGTTGTAGTGAAAAGCTAGCTGGCTACTGTACCTGGAAGGGTGTGTAGTGTGGCCTTTGCCTCAGGCAACAAAACGTCTTGGGTCCAGCTGGAGCCCATAAATGCCAACCTGGATTGTGGTAATACTCAATGCGGGTTGACGTTTGAACTTGTGGGACTTATAGTTTCTGGATCTATCTATTTTTCATCTCTCTCTCTCTCTCTCTCTCTCTCTCTCTCTCTCTCTCTCTCTCTCTCTCTCTTTCTCTCTCTCCTATCTCTCATCTACAGTATCTACCATCTATCTCCCAGGGGCTGTACCTCTGCTTGTCCTGCTTGCCAGTCTCCTTGCTTTTCTCCCTCCAGATCAACCCCTAGAGCAGAGTTTCCCAAACTTATTTGGCCTAATGCCCCCCTTTCAGAAAAAAAAGATCCCAGTGCCCCCTTGGAAATTGACCTTCATTAAGTGAACAAAGATGCAGCGACAAATTTGTGTTCTTTTATGTATCTATGTATCTCGTACCTACGGGACCGCCTCTCCCGGTATGCCCCGCAGAGGACATTAAGGTCCACAAGATAATAACATACTGGAGATCCCGAGTCACAAGGTGGTTAGACTGGCCTCAACCAGGACCAGGGCCTTCTCAGTACTAGCCCCGACCTGGTGGAACGCTCTCTCTCTCAGGAGACTAGGGCCCAGCGGGAGTTGTCATCTTTTCATGGGGCCTGCAAGACGGAGCTGTTCCGCTTGGCCTTTGGACTGACTCAGTCTGACCCCGGTGTTACCCTCCCCATAGGCTTTATCCTACAGATATTTAAATGAGGTTGCACTTGTAGAGTCCTAATTTTAAAATTGTATTTAATCTGCATTTTAATTCAATTGTTTCTTTTATGCTTGCTTTGATATTCTCGTTGTTAGCTGCCCTGAGGAGATGTTCTTGTAAATAAGACACTTGGAAGCTTGAAATTAAAAAAAAATATATTAAAATCTGCCGGCTCTGTCCGATCTGCCCCATGGACAGGCCTGGCACTGCAGCCCACCTGCCATTGGCCAAATAGGCAGACAAACTGGAATCCACTTCCCAGGCCTGGGTGGGTGAAGCTAAAAAAAGGGTTCACCCAAGTCTGGGAATACCCCTTGCCTCCAGCATGACTGCTGGATCCAGGGGAGGAGGTGTCGTCATCCCCAAACAGCTCCTTACCTGGCGGTAAGCATCGTTACACAACAGACCAAACATGTCCAAATGGTTTTTTGAAATTTTCTTCTCTTCCACTGCTCCCTTTGCCCCCCATTGCACCCAAGGCTATTATCAGTCCAGTGCCCCTAGGGGGCGGTATCACCCACTGGCCTAGAGCTTTCCCTTCCCATCCCATGAAACTACCAAGCTCACTTTTCAGCTTCCCAACTCCATTTCTCCATGTCATAGAATCATAGAATCATAGAGTTGGAAGAGACCACAAGGGCCATCCAGTCCAACCCCCTGCCAAGCAGGAAACACCATCAAAGCATCCCTGACAGATGGCTGTCAAGCCTCTGCTTAAAGACCTCCAAAGAAGGAGACTCCACCACACTCCTTGGCAGCAAATTCCACTGCCGAACAGCTCTTACTGTCAGGAAGTTCTTCCTAATGTTTAGGTGGACTTTTCTTTCTTGTAGTTTGAATCCGTTGCTCCGTGTCCGCTTCTCTGGAGCAGCAGAAAACAACCTTTCTCCCTCCTCTATATTACATCATTTTATATATTTGAACATGGTTATCATATCACCCCTTAACCTTCTCTTCTCCAGGCTAAACATACCCAGCTCCCTAAGCCGTTCCTCATAAGGCATCGTTTCCAGGCCTTTGACCATTTTGGTTGCCCTCTTCTGGACACGTCCCAGCTTGTCAGTATCCTTCTTGAACTGTGGTGCCCAGAACTGGACACAGTACTCCAGGTGAGGTCTGACCAGAGCAGAATACAGTGGTACTATTACTTCCCTTGATCTAGATGTCGATTCAGGATCCAGGTGAGGCACTGCAAACCCACTCGTGGGGGCTGTGTTCTGACTTGCTGCAAGTCTACAGGATTGTGAGGAAGTAAGATCTTCCAATAAGGGCTGCGAGACGACAACTTTATGTATGCTGTATAGGAATGTACATACTGTACAGATATATTTCAGAACGGAGGAAAAAAAGAGAGTCTAGTCTCTTAATAAATACTTCCAGGCTACGGCTGGAGCTTTCCGATTCCCTTCAGGAATTTAAACCACTTTCTTTGAGATGATAAAATGCCATTATCCCTATGAATAACGACGCTAAGCCCTTATGCAGCGCTATTTCATCAGTGGGATGTCAAAGCAATTTAACGATCGTTATCTTTCGAAGGATACACCCAAACAGTAGCTTCCACTGCTCCTGGCTGGGCTCTGCAGAACTCAAGCAGAGCAGCTCAAAATGTCTTGAGGGAACATGCAGCTTATTGCAGGCTGGGGCTTCAAGCCAGAGCCAGTTCGGGGGCTGAAGGTGGGAGCCTCCTTTAGCTGATTGGAGCACCCAAGCTCCCCAGTGCTGCAACTGTCTCCAGTTAAGCCTTACTAGTGAGGTGGGGACACCGGTGTAGGTGGGGGACCAGTTGGGAGTTTCCTGAGAGACCCCACAAATATAAGTCCTTTTCAGGTGTGCACACTGAGTGTAAGCTAAACGCACGAGGGGATGTGCTCTAGTTATCTCCTGCTTGGACTACTGCAATGCACTCTACATGGGGCTACCTTTGAAGGTGACCCGGAAACTCCTACTAATCCAGAATGTGGCAGCTAGACTGGTGACTGGGAGCGGCCACCGAGACCATATAAGACCTGTCTTGAAAGACCTACATTGGCTCCCAGTATGTTTCTGAGCACAACTCAAAGTGTTGGTGCTGACCTTTAAAGCCCTAAAGGGCCTCGGTCAAGTATACCCGAAGGAGCGTCTCCACCCCCATTGATCAGCCTGGAAAATGAGGTGAAGTGAGGTTACAGGGAACCAGGTAGAGGGCCTTTTCGGTAGTGGCACCTGTCCTGTAGAATGCGCTCCCCCCCATCAGATGTCAAGGAAATAAACAACTATCTGACTTTTAGAAGACATCTGAAGGCAGCCCTGCTTAGGGAAGTTTTAAATGTTTGATGTTTTATCATGTTTTTAATATTCTGTTGAGTGACGCCCAGAGTGGCTGGGGTAACCCAGCCAGATGGGCGGGGAATGAATGAATGAATGAATGAATACTACTACTACTGTTACTATTGCTATTATTATTATTTATAGTAGGAAACTTCTGAATGGAGTCCAATCATTGTAGCTCAGTATTGTCAACACTGATTCATAGAGGCTACCCAGGGTTTCAGGCAAGGGACATTGTCAGCCCTCCCTCGAGAAGCCAAGGATTGGATGCAAAATAGATGCTCTGCTCCCAGGGCCAGCCCAAAGCATTTTGGCAAGCCGCAAGATGGCACCACCCCTACCAGGGAAGAGGGGCTGAGTGAAGATCTACATCAGGATCAAGGAGGGCAGGATAAAGATCTAGAGAGGGAATAAGACTTGGAGGCGACCATCAGTGCCTCCTATTCCCCTAGAGACCACTTTAGAGGTGGCATTGGGAGGGGGGAGTGTTGCCAAGGGAGCGGCAGATCCAGTCTCCAAGAAGTGGCCTGTGGCTGTCACTCACTTGCCTCACGGGTAGGCCGGCCCTGTCTGCTCCCGAGCTACAGTCCTTCTCCTACAAAAGCTGGATTAGGGGCTCCACTGACCGGCAGCTGCTCTGCAGGGTTTCCGACAGGAAGTCTCTCCCAGCCCTAGCTGGAGATACTAGGGCAGGCATCCCCAAACTTGGCCCTCCAGATGTTTTGGGACTACAATTCCCATCATCCCTAGCTAACAGGACCAGTGGTCAGGGGTGATGGGAGTTCTGGTCCCAAAACATCTGGAGGGCCGAGTTTGGGGATGCCTGCACTAGGGCTTGAACCTGGGATTTCTGCTTGTGAGACAGATGCTCTACTGTCACATTATCCGTCTTCTTCCAGGATGCTAGCTCTATGTGCCCTGTGGTTCTCTTCACCTTCCTATACCTGGAGGGGAATTGTCTCAAGTTCAGGGGGAGGAAATCTACATTATTATTTTTTAAAAAAATAGTTTTTATTGAAGTTTTTGTGATACAAAACAAACAAATTAGCAAGGAAAGGTACATATAGCACCTCCACTTTCAATTCATAGACTGTTTGTCACAGTTCATCTACGTTTGGTACGGGAGACTGTTGTCCTAGACGTTGGGGGGGGGGGAAAGAGACGGAGGGGAGAGGGAGGAAGGGAGGGAGAGGGTGTGTGGGGGGGAATAATGATCTTTTCATTCTGAATCTAGTTCAGCATCCTGTTCTTACCATGGCCAATTTATGAGAAGCATGCAAGTGTCACCTGAGTGCAACGGCCATTTCAAACTCTCCAAAGTGTCTCCATTTTCCAGGGATAGTCCCGGATTTACAGAAGCCGTCCTGGTTTCTGATTTGATTCTAGAATGTCCCGCTTTTCCTTAGGATGTCCCTATTTTCATTCAAGGAACGTTGGAGGGTATGGAGTTATCTGACGCACACACACACCCGAGCCAAGGAGGTAAATAACAGTACAACCTTTAGAAGACATCTGAAGGCAGCCCTGTATAGTTTTAATGTTTAATGTTTTATTATGTTTTTATATATGTTGGAAGCTGCCCAGGGAGGTTGGAGCAACCCCCTCAGATGGGCAAGGTATGAACAATCATAAAATAATAATAATAATAATGGCAAAATAGGATGCCCCTATTTTCATCAGAAAAATGTTGGAGTGTATGCCATTTCCCCATTTGTTAGTCATGGTGTTTAGAACCGTATTGTCACAGTGGAGGTAGAGAGTAGCCATCTGGGTTAGCGGCCATTGATAACCTTATCCTCCATGAATTTGTCTAATCCTCTTTTCAATGCATCCATGTTGGTGGCCATCGTCGCCTCTTGTGGACATTCTTACTCATGACCTGCCCACCGTACTTCTGTTGGAAATGCAGTTTAGTCTTCTCGCTGCATCTCACAGCTGACTCATCATTTATATAATTTCATCAAGACTTGTTTTCCACGTGGTGTTTTATTGACGCATGCATGGATTTATGCGGATCTGTAAAGCACAAGCGGAAGGATGAGTCACTGAGTAATAACATGTGAAAATGGCAAGCCAGTCAGCATTTCAGCACGGAATGAGAATTACGTTTGGCCCAACGAGCTCTGAATTAGCAAATCTTTTAGTGGGGTTGATTGACACCTGTGCAAGCGTGTGAAATACTGGTAACTCTTCAGAAAATCTTACACAGATGCAAAATAATAATAACAATAAGACAGTGTCCCTGAAAATAAGACACTCTCTTATATTTATTTTTCCTCAAGAAGACACACTATGGCTTATTTTCAGGGGATGTCTTATTTTTTAATTACGTGTCTAGCCTCGCCTCTTCCTTGGCGCCCTCCAGAACTGCGCCTATCACTATGTCTTATTTTCGGGGTACGGCTTATATTGTGCAAATGCATCGAAATCCTTATTTTATGGGTATGTCTTATTTTTGGGAAAATAGGGTAATAATAATTACACTGTCTGCTTTTGCAAATAAGCTCCCTGAACTTGCAATGTCTTGTTACACCAAGAAGAAATATCTGTGAGCGTTGTAGGCCTTCCTAGCTGCAAATAGATAAGAGCCATGCAAAATGGATGAAGTTCCATACAAAGCTGGGACAAGCAGCCCTGATTCTCTATTGCATCAGAGGAAATGGGCCCATCAGGGCTGGGCTACGGGCAGCAGACAGGGACGTGGGTTGGGCCGGGGTGAGACAGGAGCAGTGAAACCAGCCAGTGATTAAGAGTCCCATGCTAAGACTGAGAGACCCATGCTCTGCTACCAGTTCCTGGGAACTTTCTTGAAACAGAGTCACATATCTCTGTTTTTGAAAACAGTATTGGGGAAGGAGGACAAACGTGTTTGGTCTGCATTGAGCAGCACAAATTTGATTGCCCCAGGTTCACATAACGATTGCAATCTAATTGATCAAATTACTTATTTCTCCAAATTCCGTGATGTGGTTTCAAGGTTTGCTTTTGAAATGTACCCAGTAATGCATTTTTAAAAATGTGTATTTTAGGGGAAAATACTATGGAAAGCGGGGACCCAGGTGGCGCTGTGGGTTAAACCACAGAGTCTAGGGCTTGCTGATCAGAAGGTTGGCGGTTCAAATCCCTGCAATGGGGTGAGCTCCCGTTGCTCGGTCCCTGCTCCTGCCCACCTAGCAGTTCGAAAGCACATCAAAGTGCAAGTAGATAAATAGGGACCGCTCCGGCAGGAAGGTAAACGGCGTTTCTGTGCGCTGCTCTGGTTCGCCAGAAGCAGCTTTGTCATGCTGGCCACATGACACGGAAGCTGTCTACAAATAAACACCAGCTTCCTCGGCCTATAGAGCGAGATGAGCGCCGCAACCCCAGAGTCGGACACGACTGGACCTGATGGTCAGGGGTCCCTTTACCTTTTATTATGGAAAGCATACGAAAATGCATATCTAGGGGGAAGATTGGACAAAGAAGGCGACTTAAACAGAATTTTGGGGTTGTGTGTGTGTGTTTTAATTTGCAAAAGAGAGGGGGGTAGAATGGGCCTGCAAGTGAGCACATATGAAGGTGGTATGGAATGGAAACAGATATGATCTGTCTTTCCTAATCCGGAACCTTTGTTTCTTGACAAATACTGCTGTTTGATGTGGTTTCTTCTTAAACCAACTCCAGCCTGGCTAGAAACATAAATATTGACGAATGATGTGCATAGGTGCCACCTCCCTGGGGCCCTGGGTGCCAGAGCACCCACAAAATTCCCAGTAAAGAGGCCAGGCACCCACGAATTTCGGTGCCAGGGCCATTCACGCTCAATGGCACCCATGGCAACAGGCACCCAGAATATTAAACTGATGGGGACCAGAAGCTGGAAATCCAGATCAGTAAGAACAGTTGGGGCATTTGAATGTAACAAATGGATAGGAAAGCATCAGGAAAAGCTCCCTGTGGCATCTGCAGTCTGTGACTTGCAAAGCTGTGCCTGTGGGATTTCTGCCTGTCTTTACAATAATTGAGGCAAAACAGAGCCCTGCTACACAGGGAGATGGTGATGCAGAAAGTCCCCGATGCTCTTAAATTGCAGGTGATTTCTGTATAACAATTAGCAGCAAATATTGAGCATTTGATGGAGGGCAGGGCAAGGGCTTGTCAAAAATAATTCCTTCTCTCTCTCTCTTTCCACCTCTCCCCACCCCTGTGTTTCGTTTTCCCCAAAGTCTGGCTAATGCAAAACAGACCTGACAGCTTCACGTTTTGCTAACAAAGCATTATTTGCTGAATCTGTGCATAAGCTTATTTTCTTTCTTTTGCCATGTCCATTAAAACCAAAGTCTGGCAGGCAGGCACATCATGTGCTTCGTCCCAAAGAGAGTTGCTTGATTGGATTTCAGCTGTTTGCCCTCCTGTGGTCCGCAGGGCAGGCGCTGAATGAGAGCTAAGCTAAGCAGCTTGCATAGCAGATGCCTCTGGGTGGGATGGAAAGGGACAGGCGCTCTGTGTGTGTGTGTGTGTGTTAGTGAAAGAGGGGGGGGGGAGGGAGAGAGGGAGGGAGGGGGAGAGAGAATATGTTGGACCAGGGCAAATAATAAGAGGCTTTAATTCCTGATGTTTTAAACTTGGTGGTAAACATACACCAGTATGAAGGCCAGTGTGGTCTTGTGATTTAGAGAGTTGGACTTGGACCTGGGAGACCAGAGTTCAAAGCTACACTCATAGAATCATAGAGTTGGAAGAGACCACAAGGGCCATCCAGTCCAACCCCCTGCCGAGCAGGAAACACCATCAAAGCATTCTTGACATATGCCTGTCAAGCCTCTGCTTAAAGACCTCCAAAGAAGGAGACTCCACCACACTCCTTGGCAGCAAATTCCACTGCCGAACAGCTCTTACTGTCAGGAAGTTCTTCCTAATGTTTAGGTGGAATCTTCTTTCTTGTAGTTTGAATCCATTGCTCCATGTCCGCTTCTCTGGAGCAGCAGAAAACAACCTTTCTCCCTGCTCCATATGACTGTCAAACAGCTCTTACTGTCATGAAGCTCATCGGGTGACCTTTTTAATGTATTTATTTCATAAAATATATACAATTTTTTTTGGGGGGGGGGCAGCTCAAAACGGTTTATAAAAATATAAGAAAATCAAAGCCTCATAGTTTACTTTGTAATGCACCAATTGTTATTCATCCATACATTCAATTTATATACAGTGGTACCTCGGTTTAAGTACACAATTGGTTCCGGAAGTCTGTACTTAACCTGAAGCGTACTTAACCTGAAGCGAACTTTCCCATTGAAAGTAATGGAAAGTGGATTAACCCGTTCCAGACGGGTCCACGGAATACTTCAACTGAAAGTACTCAAACCGAAGCATACTTAAACCAAGGTATGACTGTATACCCCAGCTCCTCCTCCTTAAGAAGCCCTGGGTAGCAAACACATCATAGCAACAGAAGTATAGTGTCCAGATCAAGGAAAGTAATAGTCCCACTGTATTCTGCCTTGGTCAGACCCCATCTGTTATGCTGTGTCCAGTTCTGGGCAGCAGGATTGAAGAAGGATGTTGACATGCTGGAAGGTGTGCAGAGGACAGCGACCAAGATGATCAAGGATCTGGAAACCAAGCCTGATGAGGAACTGTTGAGGGAGCTGGGTATGTTTAGCCTGGAAAAGAGGAGATTGAGATGAGATAGGATAGCCAACTTCAAATATCTAAAGGGCTATCACACAGAAGATGGAGCAAGCTTGTTTTCTCCTGTTCCAGTGGGGAGGACCTGAACCAATGGATTCAAGTTACAAAAAAGGAGATTTCAATTAAACATTAGGATGAACTTCCTGACAATAAGAGCTGTTCGATAGTGGAATGGAGTGTCTGTGAACTCTCCTTCCTTGGAGGTTTTCAAGCAGAGGTTGGGTGGCCATCTGCCAGGGATTCTTTAGCTGTGATTTCTGCTTTGCAGTGGGGCTGACCTGGACGACCCTTTGGGTAACCTTGTAACTATAGCTGTTAGTAAAGTCTCTTAGATACCAGTCAATAGAGAAGAATCCCAATCACTTTAATGCACAATTTGAACAAAAATAGTATACAGTGGTACCTTGGTTCTCAAACGCCTTGGAACCCAAACACTGCAAACCTGGAAGTAAGTGTTCCAGTTTGCGAACTATTTTTGGAAGCCGGAAGTGCTGTCTTGAGTGTTACGCTTCCGTTTTGAGTGTTACGCTGAATTTCTGTTTTTGCTATTTATTTTCCATTTTTGTTTTTGCTGCTCTTTTTGTTTTGTTTTTGTGACTGTGTGGAATCCAGTTCAGCTACTGACTGATTGATTGTGTGACTGCAGTACATTGTTTATTGCTTTCATTTTATGGGTCAATGGTCTCGTTAGATCGTAAAATTCATGTTAAATTGCTGTTTTAGGGGTCGTTTTTAAAAGTCTGGAATGGATTAATCCATTTTGCATTATCCCCCATGGGGAAAGTGTGCCTTGGTTTTGGAACGCTTTGGTTTTGGATCGGACTTCCGGAACTGATTAATTTTGAAAACCAGGGTACCACTGTATAATGTGAGGAGAAAGAAAGCAGAGAGCTTTTGCCCATGCACAGCGTGGGGAGACATTCAGCCAAACACCCAGAGGAAATACTGCCTCCAACCTATACAGCCAACATGCTACATCACTAGAGATCATGCCACTCAGCCTGGTTGCTAAGCTGCACCTCCCTCCTCCCTTGGTTAAATAACTTACTGATAAGAGAATTAGCCCCTAAGTTGCAAACTGAATGATCTCTGCTCCTGCACTTCTCTATTGCTCTATTGATCTCCGTTGCTGCACAATAGCTCCCAGCCCATTCTGGACTCTCCATTAAGGGATATGCAGAGTAAATATAGTTGCATCGTCGCTCAAGAGGTTTAATGCCTTTGTGCTTTTGCTCAACCATTATAATGCTGCATGCAGCTGCTATCGCCGTCTGCTCTCGGTACAGTATCATTCGCGTTCCTCCCCTTGCCTTTTCATAGCAGGAGCCCTTGCTGTTTTTCAACTGACAAGTGGGTTTGATATAAAACTGTCTTAGATTAGAATAAGTTTATATTTTGGTATGAGCTTTCGTGTGCATGCACACTTCTTCAGATACACACATGGACTTCCATTTCATGCGGCTCAATGTGGTGCCTTCCATAGTTCTAGTTACAGGTAGGTAGCCGTGTTGGTCTGAGTCGAAGCAAAATAAAAAAAATTCCTTCAGTAGCACCTTAAAGACCAACTAAGTTTATATTTTGGTATGAGCTTTCGTGTGCATGCACACTTCTTCAGATACACTAGAAACAGAAGTGTCAGACCCTATATATATATACAGAGGGTGGTGGGGGTGGGTGGGAATGGGAGATGGGCTGATGGGAGTGGTAAACCTGTAGATGGATGTTAATGGCTGCTGATGGCTGCAATTAGTCCTGGGCTGAGGTGCTAAAGAAAGCTAGATCATGCATAATGAGATAAGAATCCGATGTCTCTATTCATCCCAGGTGCTTCCATGGTTTTAAGCACCTCAGCCCAGGACTAATTGCAGCCATCAGCAGCCATTAACATCCATCTACAGGTTTAGCACTCCCATCAGCCCATCTCCCATTCCCACCCACCCCCACCACCCTCTGTATATATATAGGGTCTGACACTTCTGTTTCTAGTGTATCTGAAGAAGTGTGCATGCACACGAAAGCTCATACCAAAATATAAACTTAGTTGGTCTTTAAGGTGCTACTGAAGGAATTTTTTTATTTTGCTTCGACTCAGACCAACACGGCTACCTACCTGTAATTAGATTAGAATGACTCTGAGCTGGAATAGATGATATGTCTGATCCAGCCTGTGCCACAGGCAGTGAGGCACACACACCTCCCCCCTCATATTTCTACCCTACCTCTGATGCCCCTGAATGCTGACACCAGGGCACATATTCCTTTATACCTTAAGCATGCAAAATCCAGTGTGCATATACTCCTATCTTGTCCATTGCAATCCTATCTCAAACATGCTGTCAGGGTTATTCAGACTACTCCTGAGTAACGACCTTCCACATACTTGTCTTTCAAAAGTCTTTATTGGTGCACGTTATTTACAGTGTAGTGAGCTGTCGGTTCATGTCTTCTCATTCCGTTTCAGAATCCGGCACTGCCCCTTTTCGCGACTGTGACCAACATAAAAGCCTCGGGACAGTGAATCTCCTCCCCTTTCTCCTCCTCCTTAATTCCGGTGTCGGGGGGGGGGAAGGGTCTATGATCTGCTTCCTCCCTGTCTACCCTTCCCGCCTCTCTCTCTTCCCGCCTGTGGAGCAGGGGCTCTCCCATGCTGCCCGAGACCTGGCACTCCTTCTCTGTCTCCTGACTAGCCCCTTCAGACCCCGCACATTCATGACTGCTTGGAGACGGACTGCTCCTGATGAGGGGGGGGCTTGTTCTCTATAATCCCTCCCCCTTACACATGCTTACCAGGATGTCGGTTCTGGGGAATCCAATGGAAATTCCCATACCCTCCAACATTTATTTCTTCACTGAAAATAGGGACATTCCATTCTGTTCTATTCTTTATACCCTGCTCATCTGACTGGGTTGCCCCAGCCACTCTGGGCGGCTTCCAACATATATAAAAACACAATAAAACATTTTTTAAAAACCCTTCCCTATACAGGGCTGCCTTCAGATGTCTTCTAAAGGTGGTATAGTTACTTATTTACCTGGCTTGGGGGAATCACATAACTACATACCCTCCAACACTTCTCAGATAAAGATAGGGACATCCTAAGAAAAACCAGGGCATTCCGGGATCAAATCAGATATAGTGCTTTAAATGTATGGTGTGAATGTGGCCTACATATAAGGTGTTGTAGCCAAGGGTAGCCCTACTCAGAGTAGATCCATTGCAGTCAATGGGTCTGACTGGTGCAAATTTTTGGTAGATCTACTCACCTTAATTGGACGCAACCATTTGAGCTTTTTTTTGTCTTTTTCAGATTGCTAGAATTTCACTGGGATGTATCTCTACCGCAGCCACAAACATCTTTGGTTCACCAGCCGTTCTCTTTTGTGTTCCTAAATATTTTCATAGAATATGAGAACCCAGATTTCACTTAAAGCAATATTTTCTGTGCAACAATTTACGCTGAATATTTTGGCCTGTGTGTTTCGGCTTGTGCACTGGATGTGATTAAGCTCTTTCTGCCACTTAATGAGTGTGAACTGGTTCCTGCTACGAACACTTTTTGAAACGCTGACCTGTATAATAGCTAATTGCCATGGAGAGAAGGGAGGGGAAACACCCCCTGAACATTATATTAATTATAAAGTCTCTTCTGTGAGCCACTAAGATTTGTCCTTGGAAAGGCTTATTAAAAATTGAATTAGCAGCAGATAATGTGCATTTGAGCAGGCCTGCTTCTCTATGCAAACTTATAATTGGGGAGATCTTAAATAGCATCCTCTTACCAGTGGGAGCTTCCTTTTCAGTGTTCTCCTCCAGAATTCTCCATTTTACACCTGCCCTCTTCCAGGGCCCACCCAATGGTGGTGGGTTGACGATGAGTGGCCAGAGGGAAAAGAGGGAGAAGACTGAGAGGAGGGGACATTGAAAGCTGAAGAGATAACAGGGTTTAGTGAGCAGGAAGAGGCTGTGGCAGAGAGCAGTCTAGACGCAGAGGCTGAAACTGAAGCAGGAGATCAAGAGGAGGGAGGTGAAGAGGCAAGGGTGTCTTCCCCTCCTGCTGAAACATGCTCCTCTTGCCCCCTGACTCCCAGAACCAGGAGAGAAGGAGACACAGATGGCTGTGGGGATGTGGGGAGCTTTAGTCTCAGCAACTGATTTCATGGAGTAAGACCTACAGGGAACGAGCTGCTCTGCTCATTAGGCCTGGTACTCAGCCAACTCTGTGAAGACTTGTGTGTGTGTTTTTTTCCTAATAAAGAGTTAACTCCGACATTGAACTGACTGATTTACTGGCCAGCTCCCTCTGTGGCAGGTACATACCCTCGGGGCATGGATCTGCCACCCCTCCTAGCAGTCCCCAGTCTGCCCCTGGGGCAACTGCCTCACCATGCTTCATGGGCCGCCTCTGCCACCCGCCCACTCTGTCAGTATTCCATGGCCATTGGGCATGCTCAGTACCCATTTCGGTGCAATTTCCAGCTTAGGATTTCCTCCTTAAAGAACAGAGAAAACATAAGATAAGCCTGCTGGACCAGGCCTATGATTCATCCACTTATTCTCTCCCAGGGGCCAATCAGATCCCACGATGGGGATCCTGTACATGAGCGCAACAATGCTCTGCACATGGGCGATTTCCAGCAGCTAGCATTCAGAAGCATTACTGGTCATTGTGGCCAGTACCCATTGGTAGCCCTATCCTCCATGAAATAAATATGTATATCATGGAATCATAGAATCATAGAGTTGGAAGAGACCACAAGGGCCATCCAGTCCAACCCCCTGCCAAGCAGGAAACACCATCAAAGCATTCTTGACATATGCCTGCCAAGCCTCTGCTTAAAGACCTCCAAAGAAGGAGACTCCACCACACTCCTTGGCAGCAAATTCCATTGTCGAACAGCTCTTACTGTCAGGAAGTTCTTCCTAATGTTTAGGTGGAATCTTCTTTCTTGTAGCTTGAATCCATTGCTCCGTGTCCGCTTCTCTGGAGCAGCAGAAAACAACCTTTCTCCCTCCTCTATATGACATCCTTTTATATATTTGAACATGGCTATCATATCACCCCTTCACCTTCTCTTCTCCAGGCTAAACATACCCAGCTCCCTAAGCCATTCCTCATAAGGCATTGTTTCCAGGCCTTTGACCATTTTGGTTGCCCTCTTCTGGACACGTTCCAGCTTGTCAGTATCCTTCTTGAACTGTGGTGCCCAGAACTGGACACAGTACTCCAGGTGGGGTCTGACCAGATGTTTGTGTGTGTGTGTGTGTGTGTGTGTGTGTGTGTGTGTGAGAGAGAGAGAGAGAGAGAGAGAGAGAGAGAGAGAGAGAGAAAGAAAGAAAGAAAGAAAGAAAGAAAGAAAGAAAGAAAGAAAGAAAGAAAGAACTAGTATTGGAAAAACAAATACCTAGTATCAGGGCTAGGGGAGAATCCGATTGCCTCGTGACCATCAGGAACTTCTAAAATCCTGCTTATTTATTAATATTTTTATTTATGTAATTTATATACCACCCATCCTCTGGGGATCATAGGGTAAGTTACAGTATAAGACCACAAAATTATGCATAGCATAATAGCAAGCAAAAGAATTACTCTCCCCCACCTCCCCGGCCCCAGTTTCAAAGGCCATAGATTGTTTCATTAGCCAAAGGCAAAGGGGCTGTGATTCACAAAAGAAATGTCTGTTAAAAGGAGAACTCTTCTTGGAGAGGGGGAGCTGCTGTGTAAAGTACCAGAATGGAATCTGAATCAGTGGCACGGAGTGTCTCTAGTTAATTTATGAGAAGTCTGAAGGAAGATTAAAATCGGACTTGATGCTGATTCAGTATTCATTTTGAGAATCCCCCAGGAGGCTTCTCTCTTAGGCTGATCATACAGACCTTTGTTATATATTACACTTTCATTAGCAAGTGACTTAGGGGGACCATCCTGACAGGTTTGTGAGCCCAGCGGGTGGGGGATGACCATGGAGACTAGCTGTTTGAAAAGGCACACACACCCCTCCAGAGACTGGAAATGAAGATCCTGGTTGGTATTTGAGCCAAAAATGAAGGTTTCGCTGACAGACCCCTCATCTGACACCCCAATTTGGCAGAAGATGCCCCTGCTTCTCCTCCCAATCCCGAATGTCCCAATTTTGCTCCCCCACGCTGGTCGCACCAGAGCGAGAGAGCCAAAGAAAGGCATTTTTTTTCTTATTAGTTCTGCTGTGGTGTGAGTCCAAAAACAGGACCATATGGGATCTATAGTCTGTTTGGAATGGGTGTGCCTGATTTTCCCCAAACTCAGAGATCTGTTTGCTCTCATGACCACCCCCACAGAATAAAACTTCGGCAATCTTGTGGTGTTGGGGGTTCTTCCTCCCCACCCCACCCCACCCACTGCCCCTCAAGAACCCCTGTTATGGTCTGTGGATCGTGGTAATTACCTCAAGTAATTAGATCCCCGGGCAGCGCGGCTGTCTGGCGGGCGCAGCGCGGTGCCCTAGCGCATTGCGCCACCCAGCCTTGTCTTAGGGCTGGCCCTGGGGACCCCTTAGCTGTGGAATATTGAGGGGGCCAGGCCACCTCATCAATTTTTTGGGGGGGGCCCTTCCTCCTGGCCTCCTCACCGATGGTGCTCCTGGACAGTAGATATGACACCTGGCTGATATTCAAGTTGAGGGCCTTCCATAGAGCAGGTACCCTGATGTCTATGTTGTACAGTACGTACCTCCTGATGAGACGGCATCTGCAGGAGGCCCTCATCTGCAGAGTGGCTGGGTATATAAGGGGTCAGGCGATCTTTCAGGCACCCCAATCCTAAGCTGTCTAGGGCTTTGTACACCCAAACCAGTGGCTTGATCTCAACCAGGTAGCTGTTTTCACCTGTGAAGTGCCTTTGTCGATTCATCTCAGTTTAGTTGGGTCAAGAGACCTCAGAAGATCAGGAAAAGGCAGGGGAGGAGAGAGGAGGGGATCTGTAAATGAGTCATTTGACTTAGAGGCATTGCTGCTCATGTTTCAGTCATTAAATTGCTGACTCTCACAGAGGCTTGTGCAACACAGGGCTTTAATGATGTTAAAGTGATTTCTTCCTTCCTTCCCTTTTACTGTTTTAATTGTACAAAGGATCCAGCACGAACAATCAGCTTTGCTGAGAAACCTCTTAGGTAAAATTAGCTTATGAATAAGCGGGTTGTTGCACTCCCAGTTCTGGTGGTAAAAGAAGACTTAATAATAAAGGTCTTGATTGTGCTAGGGAGCTAACAAGATTCTTTCTTTTTTTTCTAAACCGAACAAACCTAAAGTGAGCTACACTAGCATTCAGCAAAAAAATACAGTGGTACCTAGGTTTAACTACACAATTGGTTATGGAAGTCTGTACTTAACCTGAAGCGTACTTAACCTGAAGCAAACTTTCCCATTGAAAGTTACAGGTAGGTAGTTACAGGTAGGTAGCCGTATTGGTCTGAGTCTAAGCAAAATAAAAAAATTCCTTCCGTAGCACCTTAAAGACCAACTAAGTTTTAATTTTGGTATGAGCTTTCGTGTGCATGCACACGAAAGCTCATACCAAAATTAAAACTTAGTTGGTCTTTAAGGTGCTACGGAAGGAATTTTTTTATTTTCCCATTGAAAGTAATGGAAAGTAGATTAATCCGTTCCAGACAGTCCGCGGAGTACTTAAACTGAAGCGTACTTAACCTGAAGTGAACTTTCCCATTAAAAGTAATGGAAAGTGGACTAATTCGTTCCAGACGGGTCTGCGGAGTACTTAAACGGAAAGTACTCAAACCGAAGCGTACTTAAACCGAGACATGACTGTATATGAAGCTAACAGAGGAAGCTGTCTTGACAAGAGAAGCTGGAAGTCTGTCTGGACCACTGAGAATGTCTTGACATGATCCAGGCTGTAAGAAAACTCGTGTCTTGTATTTGGTTAACAAGGTTGATAAAATCAGACTTTGGGAAGTCGCCGGAATTCTTAAGAGCTGCACAGAAGAAAGAATGTCCACCCTTTGTAGCTGTTCCTGCCATGTTGATGAGATTCACTAGATGACATATCTATCATGATGCCTAAATTATCCCTCTGAATACATGTTGCTAGGAATCAGAGGAGTGCAGTGGACTCGTATCCAGCTTGAAGGCTTCCCACAGGTATCTGGTTGGCCAATGTGAGAAGAGGATGTTGGCTTAAATGGGCCATTGGCCTGATCCAGCAGGGTTGTCTTATATTATTATGAATATAAGTTCCCAGAAGTCAACTATCTGGGAACACCAATTGCTGAGAGGGTGGCATCTTATATGAACACACAAAACTGGCTGACACGTTATGAGAACATTGCTCTATGTAGCTCAGAACCGTATGCATGGATGGGTAGCAACTCTAGAAATGAGTATTTTCCAAATGCATTTGGCGATGGTGATAATGATTTCTTATTTATTAAATATATATGCTGCCCTTCATTTGAAGATCACAGTAATAATAATAATATAATAATAATTTATTATTTATACCCCGCCCATCTGGCTGGGTTTCCCCAGCCACTCTGGGCAGCTTCCAGCAAAATATTAAAATACAATGGTCTGTTAAACATTAAAAGCTTCCCTAAACAAGGCTGCCTTCAGATGTCCTCTAAAAGTCTGGTAGATGTTTTTCTTTTTGACATTTGGTGGGAGGGCGTTCCACAGGGCAGGTGCCACTACCAAGAATGCCCTCTGCCTGGTTCCCTGTAACTTGGCTTCTCAGAGCGAAGGAACCACCAGAAGGCCCTTGGCGCTGGACCTCAGTGTCCGGGCAGAACGATGGGGGTGGAGACGCTCCTTCAGGTATACTGGACCAAGGCCGTTTGGGGCTTTAAAGGGCAGTTTACAACATAAAAATACAAAATGAAAACACCCCCCTTAATATTGCATAACCACCATCACCACCACAAAAAGATGTCAGGCATTTAATGTCCTGCCCACAATCCATACTCTTTACCACAAAATGCTCCCTTTTCCCAGGGGAACTCTGGGAATTGAAGCTCAAGGGCATGGGAATAGAACTCTCAATACCCTGCAGGGCCGTCTTAAGCAGCTTTGGCGCCCTGGCACCGTGATGCGACGGATCCCTCCGCCGCCCCCTGCCGCCCCGTTTTCCAGCACGACGGATGGGCGGCCGGGCTTGCTGCTCGGCGGAGCGGCCGGCGGGCGGGCAGGTGTGGCTGCGTGGCGCCCCCCTGGCGGGCCGGCGCGTGGTGCGCTGTGCCACCCAGCATGGCCGTAGAGCCGGCCCTCACCCTTAACAAACTACAGTTCTCAGAATTCTTCGGCGGAAGCCATGATTGCTTAAAGTGGTATCATAGTGTGAATGTTGCTGAATTCCGGTTTTGTCTTTATCCTCCTCCTTGGTGAGTCTTATAAGGGCATCACTGAGATTAAAGAACAGAAGGTTGATCCCCAGTGCCACTGCCTGGACTGGATGTAAGTAGGCAGGCAGGCAGGTGGAGGCTGGCTGAGAGTACTTGAGGTTGGTGGGGCACTGCCCGCTTTGCCCTAATGCATCAGCTACTCCTGTGCCTATTGGCATTGTGTCTGTATTGTTCTGGAGTCTTGCATGAAGGCACAGCTGCATTTTCTGCTTTTTGTCTTCCATTTTGAGCAGGGCCTGTTGCCAAACGAAATGGCTGGCTGACTTGGTTTGTATGCCAGTTCTGATACTACTCTGTACATCCCATGCTCTTTGATCTGTAACAACAGCCTCCGAGTGTTTTCATCGCTGATTTGCTTTCATGGAGGTGTTCAAATCTCCTCATTACATCTGCTAGTTTGTGAATTTGCAGGCACAAACATCTCGAAATGCAAACTTATTACTTGGCTACCCTTGCATGCAAATTTCAAATTTAATATCGGGCTGCAAGGTCTGTTCATTTTTATGCAAATTCATAGAGGAGATTATATTTTGCCGTTGTAAATTAGAAGCTACAGCAGTTTACATGGGTTGTGCATGAGGGGGGGAAGCAGGGTTTTTGTTTAGTTTAAAATCATTTGAACAAAACACAGGGAAGAAAGGGCTTGAATAGCAAACACCATTCATAGCAGATCATGCTTGGTGCCGAAAGAGAAACAAGGATTGTTGCAAATGCCTATGAGGTTGCCTTGCCTAGTTTCCCTAAACTAGCAGAAAGCCAATGATTTAAAAGCACATTGAGTTGGGTTATAGAGAAGCAAAATCTGCTTGGCAAAAGGACTGCTATTGCCCCGTGCACGATTCCCAGTGTTTTGCTCCAGAGGGTGAGATTGCCTTATTTGTAAAGCCACCATTCCAAACCAAAACATCTTCTCTTCAAAATTTGCACTTCTACGAATTTTGCAATGCAGTTGTCTAGTACAGTAGTACCTTGGCTTTCGAATATAATAATAATAATAATAATAATAATAATAATAATAATAATAATAAATATGTTATTTCTACCCCGCCCATCTGGCTGGGTTTCCCCAGCCACTCTGGGCGGCTTTCAACAGAACATTAAAAACAGAATAAAACTTCAAACAAGTCTTGGAAGTTGAATGTTTTGGTTTTTGAACGCCGAAAACCCGGAAGCAAATGCTTCCGTTTTTGAATGTACCTCGGAAATCAAACAGCTTCCGCTGAGTGTTTCTTAATTAAATTTGCAGACCACCCTTTGCGCCTCAGTTTTTGAACATTTTGGAAGTCAAGCGGTCTTCTGGAATGGATTATGTTCAAAAACTGAGGTACCACTGTAATGTGTACAAAAATGCATATGCAAAGTTTGCAAAAATGCACCTATTCGTGAAAGTAACATAGAAATGCATTCTATTGGGGAAATCGCTTTGCCAAAAATGTGCACATTAGGCAGATTTGCATACAAAAATGTGGGCCAGGAGAAATTCACTGGGCACTTTTACAGGCTCCACCTGTGGCCCTGCAGCAAAATGTTGTAAGGAAGCCTTCCTTCTTGCTATGAGAGCCAAGAGGATGTGAACCTGAAGTTAGCCCCACCATAGCCCTACCAGCGTTGACCCAGATGTGCATGGCAAGTCTAAATGGCACCCCAAGGTCCTCCAAAGCCAAGCCAGCATTGGGCAACCCAGGAGTGCCCTTAACCCAGCAATGCCACTGATACTGTATCTACTCCACCAGATGCACAAACTATATTTCCTGCCTAGACCAAAAGCAGAAAAACTTCCATCATTATGAAGCAGGTGAAAAAGGAAGTCCTAGGCCAATCAGGGACTCTCCTCAAAAAAATCCTGTTCTGTCTCTAAACAAGCATTAAGATAGGGTTGCCATCTTTGTTGGTTTTGTTTGTTTCTTCTTTTTGCCAAAGTTGTTGAGCAACTTAGCCATATGTTCGGATTTCCCAGGATATTTCAGCGATTTCTGCCCGGGCAATGCTTAAGGGAGCTGAATAGTGGCTATGTCCGGGAAATTCTGGCATCCCTGGTTAAGAGGCTCATACTGCATAGGTGTCAGGGACTGTGCTGAGGAGGAATGTTGGGAGCCTGTCCCTCTCCCTCTCCCTCCTCATGATCAGGATCCTGAATCTTCCCAGGAACAGAAGGACAATATAGATTTGGAACAGTGGTTTGCAAAGGGACATAGTTCAGAAGGCAGAAGCTGGGAAGTATTGGGTGGGGAACAGCTAGTAGGAGAAGCACTGCGAGGGAGACAGTTAATAGAACACTCTCACTGGAAAGCGTCCATCTACTCAGCCCAGGGTCAAGAAAAACAGATAAGGTGGCAGCACAGGAAGCACAGTGGTTACGAGATCAAGTTACAAGACCTGGTAGTGATGTGGGTGACCAGGGAAGAAGTGGGTGGAACCCTTATTTGGGAGCACCTTCATTCCTAGGACATGGATTCTTTCTTCTCTCACTGTGATTGTTAGTTTCAAACTGGTAAGAAGACCCCTTTCTTTTTGTTCTGCTTATCTACTGCCAAAGGCGGGAAGGAAGCCTGACAATAGGGAAGGTGGAGAGTTTGGGCAGGAGCCAGCTAAACTTGGTCTCTCTCTCTCTCCTTCAGTCTGATTGGCTCCCCACAACCATGTGGCCGCCCTCAACTTCTACCATCCCAGGTCTTCTTCAAAGGGGAGCTGGGGTGTGGCAGAGGAACTCCCCTTTGAAGGTGGAACAACATTCCAAAAAGGCTCTTTCTTTTTGCAGATGAGGGGGTGTATTTTTGCAGAGTTCCCATCTGTGGAAGGAGATCCATAGAAGGAGATGTAGTCTCTCGTCTCCCCACATTTGCTCTGTCCACAGGGAAAGTCTGAAAGGGATTCATGGGCAATGATGTAATTAGAGCATGGAGTAACCAGCTAATTTTTGAACATGAGGGGATAATGTCTTGATATTCTTTTTTAAAAGGCAAATGCATACCATATGAATTCAAATGACAAGAATGTAAGATCAGACAAAATCAAATCAAATATGCAAATATATAAACATGCACAAATGATTACAAATTTCTCCACACAAATTCACATTTAGAAGGTATAAGAGACCGGGAAGGTTAACTATTCATGTGCAATGTAAAATTCCTTCACACTGTTGCATAGTCTTCTAGTTTGGCTTGTACTCCTAAAGCGCACAAATAATTTGAGAGGCCTCTTCTGCACCATACATTTATTCCCAGAGTGGTTAATCAGTCAATCCCTGGGAATTGTAGCTCTGTGAGGGAAATAGTGATATTACAGCAGGTCTCAGAACCTTCAACAAACTACAGTTCCCAGGATCCTTCGGAGGAAGCCTTGACTGTTTAAAGTGGCAGGATATTGCTTTAAATGGATTGTGTTAGTGAAGCCTAATTTACTCAGAAATTGCTGTAAATAACACTTTTGTCCCAGCTCTCTCAAATAAATGCTAATGCATCATTCCATGCCTGTGAAATAGCTCAGTGTGCTGCCATCAAATAAATCATTACGGGCTTACAAAGAGCAACAGAACTTTCCCCAGCCAATAAAGATAATATAAGTAAGCTCTGTCTCTTACGGGGACATTAATATTTGCAACCACTTGCCCCCCAAAGGATTTTACTGCTGGACAGGTTTAACCAGGGGCAGGCAACCTAAGGCCCGTGGGCCAGATGCGGCCCAATCACCTTCTTAATCCGGCCCGTGGATGGTCCGGGAATCAACCTGTTTTTACATGAGTAGAATGTGTCCTTTTATTTAAAATGTATCTCTGGGTTATTTGTAGGGCCTGCCTGGTGTTTTTACATGAGTAGAATGTGTGCTTTTATTTAAAATGCATCTCTGGGTTATTTGTGGGGCATAGGAATTCGTTCATATTTTTTTTTCAAAATATAGTCCAGCCCACCACATGGTTGGAGGGACGGTGGACCAGCCCATGGCTGAAAAAGGTTGCTGACCCCTGGGTTTAACAGATGCCCAAGTGAATGCCTCTTTCGTTGCATTTCTGCCAACAGAGAGCTGCTTAACTATTTGTAATTAATTCCATTTCATCATCATTATTATTATTATTATTATTATTATTTAACAACAACATGGTGACTATGGACTTGTCCACACTCTCATTTGTCCCATATCTAGAAAGCACAGGCCTGAATAGTTTTCCCTTTGTACCACTCCTTTCCCAAGGAAAGCCCACTCTTTCGTGCTAACCCAGAGCAAGCAAGCGTCAATCTAGAGAAAACCTGAATTGCCACTTGCCCTGGCTGAAGAGTGGTTTTTTCCGGGGTGGGGGGGGGGAGGAAGTGGGTCAATAAGAAGTGTGGGCAAGCCCTCTGATGCACAGACGGCTAACCACATTCAAAAAGAACGGGTATAAACATTGCTGCAGGCAGGCTCTCCATTTCTTCAATAGAAACCGTGCGGTGCAGCAGGGCAGCAATATATATAGTGCTGAAAAGAGGAAATTGGTTTCTGTGGGTAAATTTGGACACGATAAAGAATGTTTCTGGGGTCCTTCCTGGTTAACAAAGAATTTGTCATGTGTGAAAATTTAATTTAAAAATGGTTAGACTCTAGTGAGCCTATACGTTCAGTAGAAAATGAATATTTTCTCCTTCTTTCCGGGTCCACAATCTTATTAGAGAATGTTTTGTAGGGGCATATTGTTTCAATGGTTGTTTGGTTGGTTTTAACTATTCCCATCCCCGAAAGCCGAGAGCACTTAATAACTACACACACAGTTGGTTTAAAAAAGAAAGGGGGGGGGAAAGGTTCTGTTGCCAACATTTGTCTAAAGCAGCCTTCTCTAACCTGGTCTCTCCCATATATTTGTACTATAGTGACTCCCATTACTTCTGGCCAGGCTGGGCCTGATGGGGACTGCGGTCAACCAAGTTCTCTATAAATGCCTGGTGTCTGTACCAAGTTAATCGCCAGAAGACCATCAAGGTGTAAATGTAAAGGGTAAAGGGACCCCTGACCATTAGGTCCAGTTGCGGATGACTCTGGGGTTGTAGTGCTCATCTCGCTTTACTGCCCGAGGGAGCCGGTGTAAAGCTTCCGGGTCATGTGGCCAGCATGACTAAGACGCTTCTGGCGAACCAGAGCAGCGCACGGAAACGGCGTTTACCTTCCTGCTTGAAGTGGTACCTATTTATCTACTTGCACTTTGACCTGCTTTTGAAATGCTAGGTTGGCAGGAGCTGGGACAGAGCAACGGGAACTCACCCCGTCGCGGGGATTCGAACCGCCGACTTTCTGATCTGGTTTAACCAAGCAACAGGAGCTCACCCTGCTTACATACTATCAATTAAAACAAGACAGTCCTTGCCTGCAGGTTTACAATCTAAAATAATATGACACACAAGGGGAAAGCAACAAGGAGGGTAGAGGTGGGGAAGCAAACACACACATTAAATTGTTCTATAGTAGTTTTGTGTGACTTGTGGCCCATCTGTGTTGGGAATGCAACATCCTCAGGGTTTTCTGTTATCTCCCTACCTTAAGAATCTGACCGAACCAAACTATCACCCACCTGCTTTTCTCAAGCCAGATTAAATGTCTTCCCATCTGAAGTGTTGAGTGGAAGATTGGCTGGTATCCCATGCCAAGCTAGGCTGTGCCCATGTTCCCAGGATGTCGAATGTACGAAACACATTTTATTACACTGTGGTTTGTATAAACGGGTTAAGACAGCGTCTAATCCAAACCAATACTAACACGACAACCCGGAGTTGCCGACTCCTTTTACATTTAGGTCCTCCTTGAGGATAAGACTGATACTATTACACTGGCGGTAGCGAAATGTCTCTCGGAGGCAGTAAGAATCAGAAATCGGTATCTATGGGCTAAAGCTCCTCTGCTGGCTAGCAAGGCCGCTCCTCCACCTTAATAGTTGTCGATATATACCATCGTTGTACTGTGGGTTTATGGACCGCAATAAAGCTGTGTATATGTAGTTCTTATAATGAGCAGCTAGTGTAGAAACATTTCAGGGGCAGGAGGTGTCGGATGGAGTTGGCCTTTCTGCAAACATAGCAGGTGGTTGAGGAAAGAGAACCTCTGTCACCCAGGAGACACCCAGTGCAAGCGACACTGAGGTCGATGGACCAATGGTCTGACTTGGGACAAGCAAGAGTGCATACTTTGCCCCCCCAAAACCCCAAGTTTAATGGTCAGCATCTCTCAGCAGGGCTGGAAAGACTCCCGTCTGAAACTCTGGAAAGTTGCTGTCAGTCAGCGTTGGCCAACAGCCTGACTCATTATAAAGTATCTTCCTAGACTGATGTTCAACGGCATACAGCCTCTGCTCTCAAGATATTCCGCTTTGCCACCCGATTTGTGTGCTAGCCATGATGAAAAAGAAAAAGTCTCTCGCGTAATCTTATTATGATAATAATCTCAGGCAGACGCCCCACTCTCCATGCTTGTCAGCAGACAGACAGAGCCACGAAATGGAATGCAATTGTTCGGTGATGTCTGCGGGAGTTGTTTATGACACAAGATAACTTGAGAAAGACCCCCCTCCCATGCTAGCAAATGAAGTATAAAGATTGACTTGTTTAAGTGGAGGAATAATGCATACCTTAAAAAATACGCCAGCTTTTAAAGGAAGCTTGATGAAGTGGGTTCTTTGTACCCCTGGACTGTGTGTTATTTTCTTTTTTGGCTCCGACACAGCAGGAGGGAGTTTCATATCCACTAGCATTGGGGGTGGGGGCAGACTTGGGCTTGCAGGAGTGTGTGTGTGTGTGTGTGTGTGTTTTACTCAATCACTATAGCATATCATCCAGACCTGGGGTGAGAAAGCTTTTTCATACTGAAAAAAGTTCCTTTCTGGGGAACTTTCTGTGAGCTGCATGGCAACAGTGGGCAGGGCAAGGGAGAAAATCATGAGGAGCAATGAATGCAAATTTTACCATTGTACAGTCGTCGTCTTCTTCTTCTTTGGTGATCACTCGTAGCCGAGTAAGATTGTCTTCCATAAACACGGTTTTAACAATGGGTCCGTAAGTGATTGTGGAGGCCAATTCTGGATCCACACGTCCTTCCACAGTGGGGACATTGGTTTCCAGGCGGGAGTTGATCACGGTGTGGATTTGCCAAGCGTGCCTTCCTCTTAGCACGTATCTCCCTTGCGTCCTGAGATCGAGTTTCTTCAAAGCCCATGACACCTTTGGTAAAGGCTGTTCTCCAACTGGAGTGCTCACAGGCCAGTGTTTCCCAGTTGTCAGTGTTTATATTACATTTTTTAAGATTTGCCTTGAGACAGTCTTTAAACTTCTTCTGTTGACCACCAGCATTACGCTTTCCATTTCTAAGTTCAGAATAGAATAGTTGCTTTGGAAGACGATCATCAGGCATCCGCACAACATGACAAGTCCAATTAAGTTGATGTTGAAGAATCATTGCTTCAACACTGGTGATCTTTGCTTCTTCCGGTGCACTGATATTAGTTCGCCTGTCTTCCCAAGTGATGTGTAAAAATTTTTGGAGACACCATTGATGGAATCTTTCGAGGAGTTGGAGATGGAGTTTATAAGTGGTCCATGTTTCATAAGCATATAGTAAGGTTGGTAGTACAATAGCTTTGTAAACAAGCATTTTGGTTTCCCTGCGAATGTCCAGTACAGTAGGCTGGTTTTATATAACCTCCACCCAGACAAGTGAGATGCATGAGCAAAGTTCCAGGACACATTTCAACCAGGCACAGACACTTGTGGAGGTTGCAAAGCAGGTGAGGGGGGTGGCCTGGGAAAGTGGTGGTGGTGGTGGCCTGGGGAGAGTCTTGAGGACCAGATGGAGAAGACTGGAGGGCTGCATTTAGCCTGAGGTTCCCCATCTCTCTTGAAGGTACAGAAATGCTGTATGTGTAATCATCCCAAAGTGCCATCAATATGCTTGATACGTATTGCACAAAAAGAGCTGCCGCAGCTTACAAACACTGATATAGGAGATGGAAGAGGAGAGGAGGAGGAGAAGCCAGAGATAAACAAGGATGTTGTTGTTTAGTCATTCAGTCGTGTCCGACTCTTTGTGACCCCATGGACCAGAGCACGCCAGGCACTCCTGTCTTCCACTTCCTCCCGCAGTTTGGTCAGACTCATGTTGATGGCTTCGAGAACACTGTCCAACCATCTCATCCTCTGTCGTCCCCTTCTCCTTGTGCCCTCAATCTTTCCCAGCATCAGGGTCTTTTCCAGGGAGTCTTCTCTTCTCATGAGGTGGCCAAAGTATTGGAGCCTCATGTGATTATTTCAGGCAGCAATCCTATACAAACTTACCTAGCCTTCAGACCAACTGCACTCAGTGCAGAACAGTCCTATACATGCCTACTCAGAAGTAAGACCCATTGAGCTCATTGGGGTTGTTATAGGTGACCCAGCTTTCAATGTTGTGTTTTGGGGGGGGCAGGTATTGGGGTGGTTATCCACAATTCTGCTTTTGACACAGTTTTGCTGACAGACGTAAAGCTTCGTTTCCAATTGGTTCATAGCTTCCTGCTGAAATCCTGTAACTTTTCGAGCTACATAAATTGTTTTGGTTTTGTCCTGTTTTGGTTGGTTAGAGTGCAAGAGTGCTCCTCCAGGCAGCAATAATACAGTAAAATAGGTGATGCATCGCAGACCAATGAATGATGTGTAGACAGGCCAGTATGTCCTAATGTCCCACAACACCTCAAAGACCACCACTTTCCATATGAACCTACCCAGACCCTGAAATCATCTTCTGAGGACCTTCTTGGTGTGCCTCCACCAAAAGAGGCCCAGAGGGTAGAAACACATGAACACGGCTTTTCTGTAGTGGCTCCCCATTTGTGGAATGCTCTGCCCAGGGAGGTTTGCCTGGTGCCTTCATTATACAGCTTTAGACACCAGGCAAAAACCGTTCCTCTTTAATCAGGCCCTGGCTGGTTGACATCTGATGCCCTTTTAAAATGTGTTGGGGAGGTGGGGATTTTTTGGGTTGTTATTGTTTTTGTTTTTATTATGCATTTTGTGCTTTTATGTTGTGAACCGTCCTGAGACCTGTGGATATAGGGCAGTACACAAATAATAATAATAATTGTTGCATCAATGACATTTTGCAGAATAAATTTGCAAAAAAAAGTGCCAAGTCTAGAGGGGCCTCCTACAAGGGTCTTGTTGCTTGTAATAGTAATAGTAATAGTAGGCTTGCCATAGTTCAGGGAAGTTCCTGACATGTCCTAGTTTTCGGGTGTAAAAATGGCATCAGGCAAAATGTCAGGGAAAACCCAGGTGTATGGAAAAAGCAGTGGGGAAAGCTCAAAATAAGCTCAACAATTTGGGTTTGCTCCCAAATGGTGGGTTTCTTTTTGAAATATGGCAACCCTAATTACAGTAATAGTAAATTGCAGTCGTGGTTTCACATTCTGTGAGATATACCCATCATCGCAAATGACGATCCTACTATTATTTCTGTGGGGCACTTAACTCTGCGATGAAAGAGAGGTGATTGTTTTCAGGAGTGTCTCTCAATTTAATTCCAATTCACATCTCGCACGTGTAAAAACATCACAGGCTTAAATGGAGTGCCAAGTCTAGAGGGGCCTCCTACAAGGGTCTTGTGGCTTGTAATAGTAATAGTAGGCTTGCCATAGTTCAGGGAAATTCCTGACATGTCCTAGTTTTCGGGTGTAAAAATGGCATCAATTTCCAAGCACAATTCAAAGTGTTGGTGCTGACTTTTAAAGCCCTGAATGGCCTCGGTCCTATATACCTGAAGGAGCGTCTCCACCCCCATTGTTCAGCCCGGACATCCAGTGCCGAGGACCTTCTGGCGGTTCCCTCACTGCAAGAAGCAAAGCTACAGGGAACCAGGCAGAGGGCCTTCTCGGTAGTGGCGCCCGCCCTGTGGAATGCCCTCCCATCTGAGGTCAAGGAGATAAACAACTGCCTGGCATTTAGAAAACACCTAAAGGCAGCCCTGTTTAGGGAAGTTTTTAATCTGTGATATTTTAATGTATTTTGGTATTTGTTGGAAGCCGCCCAGAGTGGCAGGGGAAGCCCAGCCAGATGGGCAGGGTATAAATTAAATAAATAAATAAATAAATAAATAATCAGGCAAAATGTCAGGGAAAACCCAGGTATATGGAAAAAGCAGCGGGGACAGCTCAAAATAAGCTCGACAATTTGGGTTTGCTCCCAAATGGTGGTTTTCTTTTTGAAATATGGCAACTTTAATTACAGTAATAGTAAATTGCAGCCGTGGTTTCACATTCTGTGAGATATGCCCATCATCGCAGATGGCGTTCCTACTACTATTATTTCTGTGGGGCACTTAACTCTCCGATGAAAGAGAGACGATTGTTTTCAGGAGTGTCTCTCAATTTAATTCCAATTCACATCTCGCATGTGTAAAAACATCACAGGCTTAAATGGAGTCGTTCTCCCGAGGGAGTGGACTGCACAAAGAGACACCTTTAAGCTGCTTTTTTTTTTTTGCCACTTTGGGCTACAATGCCCACACCGCCCAGGCAATTCTTCTGGAAGCTGTGAAGATCCCTCGGCCCCTTTTCAAAATGCTGGGCGGCAATTGCTCCTGAAGTGCCGTGAAGTGGCAAGACAGTTGATTTGTGTAACAATGTAATAAGAGCCTGGAGTATCCAACATGAGTGCCTGGAATCTCCCAGCGGTGATGCAGGGTAGCCAAAATGCCAATCACGGCCTCATAGCTGCTGCTGAGAGCGGGTCCTTGTGCAGCGGAAGGCGTTCCCATGGCAACGGCGGGATTGAAGGGGAGGAAGCGATTGACAAATAGGTTACGGGGGGGGGGCACTTCATCACCTCTGCCTCAGAAGCAATTGAGACGTGGCACTTTTCTGGTTTAAGCTGGCTTTATGTCTGGAGAGAGAGTGTTAAAATAACAGGTTCGGGTGTGTCGGCTTTGTTTTTTAAAGTGTTAGATACACACACACACACACACACACACACACACACACACACACACACACACACACTACTGGGATCCTGCTCACAGTGGCAGTGGAGGGATTTGGGCCCCATCAAGCTCAGTCTGCCCTCAGCCATTCCCCACCTGCCTGCCTATGTTTCTTAGAAATAGGTGACACTTAGGGTTGCCAGACTCAATAGAGGACAGGACTTCTGTGCCTTTAATTGCCCTGTTCTCTTTTGAGTCTGGAAACCTTAAAGAGAAAACAGCAGACCCTTTGTTTAATTTCCAAGCAAAGGGTCTGCTGGTTTCTCTTTAAGGTTTCCAGACTCAAAAGAGAGAAGGGCAATTAAAGGCACAGGAGTCCTGTCCACTATTGAGTCTGGCAACCCTAGTGACACTTCCTGTCTCCTTATCCCCAGCTCTCTGTAGAAATTAGCAGGGAGAAGAAGGATGGAAACAAAACCAGAATTAGCTGGCTCCGTTGAATATTGTTTGCAGACTGCAAAGTTGGGGCAAAGTTTGAGTCTGCAAGTGAGTACACTCTTGGTTTTTTTATGAACAAGATTCCAGAGTGAGGGTATAAATAGTGCCCTCACTCTGATTTGGCTCCGTAATGATGTCGCATGAGTCTAAAGCCAAATGAGAGGGAGGGCAAAGCTAAGGGGTTTGTTTTGTTTTGTTTTTTTAAACAATGGATTCCAGGAGCTAGCCACAAACATGATTGTTGATGGTGAAGGAACAGTGGAACGCATGATGTTGATGAAAAAGACGAGTCGGGGAAAGGGCAGTTCTCATCTCCCGACATCCCCACTTGCAAACCAAGAAAGTTCTGAAGATCAGCTTTGGTTTAAATTACTTGTTTTATGGGGCTATTTAGCCACCTTCTGGATCTCGGTGGAACTGTTCAAAGAGCTGTCACAGATGACAGAACAAATTTGCTTTCTGCTGCTCCTGAGTCAAGTGACAAGGGAGAGGATTTTGATTAAACACTGAGGCAGAAGTTTCAGGTGGTGCAGGCTGTTCAGCGGAGCAGCTGTGCCTCAAAACGTGGTTGACTTGCTTTTTGTAAGATATTTTAAAGCAGAGACTGAGTGGCCAATTTCCAGGGATGCATTGGAAGAGCTAGATGTCCTTTGAGGTCCCTTCCAAATTGATTCTGCTGCCATGAATAACTAGGGCTGGAACCAAGAGTCTACCCATTTGTGTACCGCTGCCCCAATGTGGTGGTTCTTTACCCTGGTTTTTGACACGACACCTGAGATGTCAATTTTTAGAAACCACTTTATATCTGTAGTTGTAAGTTGTTTTAAACTGTTTTGAACATTACAGGTGGGTAGCCGTGTTGGGCTGACGTAGTTGACACAAAATTAAAAAAAATCCTTCCAGTAGCACCTTAGAGACCAACTAAGTTTGTCATTGGCATGAGCTTTTGTGTGCATGCATGTATCTGAATAAATGTGCATGCACACGAAAGCTCATACCAATGACAAACTTAGTTGGTTTCTAAGGTGCTACTGGAAGGAATTTTTTTATTTTGTTTTGAACGTTGTTTTTTAATTGTTGTCAACTGCCTTAGGACATTAGGTAAATGTAAGTAGTAGTAGTAACAACAATACTGTAACAACAACATCACCTGTGTCCTAGGTAGGAGCTATCCACCTGCGACAGCATCCACACATGGTGTAGGTAGCCAATGGGTCTCAAACTCTCAAAGCGACTCTACATGTGAAGACAGGCTCAAGCAGGTTGAGTGAATGAGACCAACAGTGGGCCAAGTGCTCAAGAAGGCAGTTCCTGCATGTGCTATAGAGAAAATTGAGGGGCAGGTGGGAAGGTGGCCCATCTAGGGGAAGGAAAACTCTCTGATCCTAAACCTCCACTTTCTCGCGGGATATCTTCAGGAGAAGAAAAGGCTAAGTAAAGAGTAAACCCTACACAAATCTGGAGTCCCTAAGATGACTGGGTGGCGTGTTGTATGCCTCCTTCCAGCAACTCCTGCAGCCAAGCTGGTGCCAAACATATTGCTCAGCTTTCCTTTGAACCACATCAGCAAGGCTGAGAGGGGGATCTTGTCTGGGTAGCTCAGGACTTCCATAGCCGCTGCCCAGGCTTGTGCCCCGAGGAGGTCACTTTGGTGCTGCTAAACAGCAGTTTGACTTCGCCCCCGAAGGCGCACTCCATGGGCGTATCCAGCACGGGGCGGGGGGGGCAGCTGCTCCCCCCGAAGCAAAAAAGGGAGAGCACAGCACGGCAGGCAAGGGACGCTGCCAGCTGTGCTTTGCCTCGGCCTGCTTGGCAGCAGCGGCAGCAAAGCTGCCTCCGTCGAGGGAAACCTGGACCTGGGGTAACTTCAGCCCACACTCCTTCAAGTCACAGCGAGCACAGCACAGAAAGTGCTGCCCCACAATGCTCTGCGGCACTTCATTTGAAGTTAGCCCAGGTCCAGGTTTCTCTCGACGGAGGCAGCTTCGCTGCTGCTGCCTCGTTTTAGTCACCTCTGCCGGTAAAGGAGAGGGCGGGGCAGAAGCACAAGCGCGGGTGGCTCTGTGTACCGCCTCAGCAATGGCTGGAAATGGCCCCCTCCCCTCTGGGGGGCGTGGACATTGACCACGCCTCCTGGGGGATCCCAGCCATGTCATCGCCAGCCAGCCAATCGGGTGGCTGGGGTGGGGGGCGTGCCCCCCCGGTTTTGATCCTGGGTACACCCATGGCGCACTCCATTGTCTCTCAAGACAGACAGGTGCCAGCTGTAACGATTAGAGGCTGTTTTGGCTGGTGGGGCAGAAGAGGAGACAGAATATAGGGACAGACCCAAGTGACTTGGATATGTTAACATATGTATCTCTCTCTGTGTGTGTTTCTCTACCCCTTTGTGGCGTGCCTGTGCATTCTCTGGTGGGCTTGCATTAAGCAGAGCACATCGCCGACTTTATTGATCCAATGTATCCCTGAAGATGTGTAACAGCAACATGGTTTCAAACGGGTTAGCGCAACAACATCTGTCTCCTGTAATATTCTGCGTAGTAAAACATGGTTCCCTTTCCTTGATCACATGTTGCGCCTTTGTTCTCCGGTCTTTGATAAAGGCAGCTTATGCAGGCCCAACAGGAGTCTTCTTTTTTCTTTTCCTTTTAAAAAGGAAACAACCCCCCCCCCCCCCCGGAACAAGGAAAGACACTTCATGCTTTATCACAAACTGTTTTGGAAACACCCATCGCTTTTCAAAATCACAGGACAGTCGGTTGAGCACACATCAAAAATTCGATCCCAACCTGTGTTTTAATACCGAAATGTAACACTGCATTCACATCATTCCCTTTCCCTAGCATTTCCCTTACATTTGAGCTTTCACACGACGTAAAAGCCACTTTCAGAAATCTGGCGGAATATAGCCGAAGTTTAGCGCTCATTTCCATATTCATCGCTTCCAGGAAATCCATTTGCAGCTCCATTAACCCAGAATAGGGCGGGAGCAACGTGACCAAAATTGGGGTGGTATGCCGGCATATAGTTTTTTTCTTGCCATTTTTGTGGGTGAATTGTGGGGAAACAGAAGCACACAGGTGCAGAAAATGGTAGAGAAGTGGGAGTGTCGTCCTGTAACATTAACTGTTGTTCTGCCACACCCCACCTTCTGGTGTGAATGAACATCAGCGTAATGTGAAGGTGTATCAGTCAAAAAGACTCTGTTACATAAGGCAACAGGTACTGCAAATTGAAAGGAACATTAGAACATGAGGCAGAAACACCAGCCTTAGAATAAGAAAAAACTAATGCATGTTAGTGCATTTCCCACACCTGAATGCACCTATTTTCCTCTATTATTATTATTATTATTATTATTATTATTATTATTATGTGAAAATTTAGATGCAGTGAAGGTTTATCATTTTTTATGAACCTGTTTGGTGCCATTGCCCTGGTAACTGCTTCTTATTCTATGCTATTCTCCCCAGTGGCATAGTAATGGGGGTGCCGGGGGGTGCGCCACCCCGGGCAGCAGGCTGGGGGGGGGCAGCAGACGGGGGGGGGGCTGACTACCTCCGACGGCTGCCGCCATGGAGGAGAAGCCCTGATACAAGCAAGACTGCCTCACTCCGCGGCTTGCTCCGCAGGATTTGCTGTGGCGCCGCGTCACATGCCTCCTGTGTGCGCATGCGTTGCACGTCATGGCGCATGCATCATGCGTCATGATGTGCAATGGACACCCCGCCCCCCCCTCGGCGAGGTGCCTTCGGGTTTGCCACCCCGGGCAGCCAGGCGGTGAGCTACGCCGCTGATTCTCCCCTCCCTCCCCTCCTTTGCTGATTTAGTCACATGAGTGATTTTATCCAGTCATGGTCACGGAGGATGTGACCGTGTTTCATGGAGACCATCACCATATTTGGCTATTTAATGATATCAATTGATGGAGCATGCAGACCCTCCTAGTGTCCCTCTTTTCCAAGGACAGATCCAGATTTACAGAAGCTTTTCCCGGTTTCTGATTTGATTCCAGAATGTCCTGCTATTCCTCAAAAGGCAAAAAGTAAAGGACCCCTGACAGTTAAGTCCAGTCCTGGACGACTCTGGGGTTGCGGCGCTCATCTCGCTTTACAGGCCAAGGGAGCCAGCGTTTTTTCAAAGACATTTTTTCCAGGTCATGTGGCCAGCAAATGACTAAGCTGCTTCTGGCGCAATGGAACACCAAAACCAGGGCAGCGCACGGAAATGCCGTTTACCTTCCTGCCGGAGCGGTACCTATTTATCTACTTGCACTTTTGGTGTGCTTTCGAATTGCTAGGTTGGCAGGAGCTGGGACGAGCTCACCCTGTCGCGGGGATTCAAACTGCCAACTTTCTGACTGGCAAGCCCAAGAGGCTAAGTGGTTTAGTCAACAGTGCCACCTGCGTCCCCGCTATTCCTTAGGATGCTCCTATTTTCGTGGGAGAGATGTTGGAGGGTATGGAGTTATGTGACCCCTGAGCCAAGGAGCTAAGTAACTACACAACCTTTAGAAGACATCTGAAGGCAGCCCTGAATAGTGATGTTTTTCAATATTTAAGGTTCTGTTATGTTTATATATATATTGGAAGCCGTCCAGAGTGGCTGGGGCAACCCAGTCAGATGGGCAGGGTATAATAATAATAATAATAATAATAATAATAATAATAATAATAGAATAGGACATCCCTATTTTCATCGGAGAGATGTTAGAGGGTGTGCAAATGAAGACAATGGTAGCAACTCGATAAACTTTTTCCACACTATAGGGAAGGGAAGCATTTTTCTGCGCCACGAAAAGGCCTGCGAAACAACCTCAAAGTGGTTTCGACTCTGCTTTGCTTTCCTGCCTCTTGCAATTTTGAGACGTGCATTATCCGCTTATCTTATAAGCCGATAAACATGAGAGCATCTGATCTCCAGTGTGGGGATGAAAAGCAGGCCTGGCCTTGTTGATTTGCCTAAACGATCTGAGCATTACAATTAGGAAGGGCTGTGTCGGCACAGATGACAACACAATTTAGCAACAATGGGAACACAAAGCGAGGGGTTTAACAAGGAACCAAATGTATTTGACACAGAGATCAAAACATATTGATGGCACCTCGCGACTTCAATAATTCCGCCGAGTCGAGCCCGGTTTACCCCTGTTTCTTTGCACACATAACCCCTGATTAACCGTAAGTGGGTCTGTCATTTTGACAATGCCAGATAAACCAATATCGAGTAACCTATTAAACATGCCAGCCTCAAACCCGGAAGCATGCTTCTTATTACATTGTTTTGGCAGTAATTAGACAAGTGATAAGATCATAAACAGACATGTTTGGTGAGCCTTTCCCTGATAGTATCCAGAGACACCTGGATTAGAGCTGAACATTGCAGACATGAGGGGAGGAAGAAGGGGGAGCTGGAAACATGCCAAGCATGGGATGCAACCCATGGGAAAGCGGGGGTGGGGCAGGGAGTGTGTGTGTGTGTGTGTGTGTGTGTGTGTGTGTGTGTGAGAGAGAGAGAGAGAGAGAGAGAGAGAGAGAGAGAGAGAGAGAGAGAGAGAGAGAGCAGAAGCTGAGTGATGATTTCTTCAGTATGCACAGAGCAGACTTCTGTATCTCCAATGAAATTAGCTGCAGCCTTCCTTGTCTGAATGGCCACCGTGATGGATAGTCATTCGTTTAATGGGAAATGTACTTCAGCTGTTTTACAGCTTAAAAGCTTGCCTAATTGTGTTTTTGTAGATAAACATCTTCATTCAGACCACTTTTTGAAATAATGACTGTCCTTTTTAAAAGAAGAAGAAGAAGAAGAAGAAGAAGAAGAAGAAGAAGAAGAAGAAGAAGAAGAAGAAGAAGAAGAAGAAGAAGAAGAAGAAGAAGAAGAAGAAGAAGAAGAGGCCCATGAGGGTTCAGAGGAGATGTTGCCAAAGTTGAAAAAGACCGGCCTGAAACTTTTGCTTTTGAGCCAGTGCCTCAAAGCAAGATGCACGAGACCTAAGGACAGCCAATTCACTCCCCCCACCTTCGGTGTCCAGGGTGGTAGCAGTGGCGGGGCTAGCTGCTCGGCGGGGGTCCGATCCTCCCGACGGGGGTCCAGTTGTGGTGTGATCCTCCCTGCAGAGGTCTGATCACAGCACAGCAGCGCGATCAACCTGGTGGGGGGGGGGGCGATTGTGGCACAGCAGCGCGATCCGCCCAGGGGTTCTGTGTCACCCCCTCTGGGATGACACCCAGGGCAGACTGCCCCCACCGCACCCCCTTCCTACGGCCGGGGGTGGTAGCTTAGTGGTAGCTCATAAGGCCTGGTTTCTCGACCCTTGATCATCTTGCATACCTTCCAACATATCCCAGAGGAAAACTGGGACATGCATCTTTCAGGCCCAAGCTCCTACATGAGTAATGTGACCCGTGCAAGAGCACAGTGCCCCCCCCCAAATGTGCATCTTTCAGGGCCGTGATTTTGCAGGAGCTAGGCGACTTGTGTGAGAGTGCAGCCCCCCCCCCAAATGGGGTGTCCCAATTGAATTGGGACACTTGAGGGATATGATCTTGGTCACCCTCCTCTGCACGGCTGTGTGTGCTTCCTGTTGCTTAAGCAGATGTGTACAGACTGAAATTGTATACCATCAATATGCTCTGTAAAATAATCAATGATTTCAGAGCTCACGTTGAGCTGGAATAATAGATTCTGTGGCCATTTGGGTTCTGTGTTTATGCATCTTGCATACCTTCCAACATTTTTGTCAGGCCTCTTAAGCTGTTTGCATAGATGCGATCGTTTTGATTAATTTGTACCTTGGTTTTGGAACGGCTTAGTTCCCGAACGTTTTGGCTCCCGAACGCTGCAAACCCGGAAGTGAGTGTTCCGGTTTGCAAACTATTTTTGGAAGTTGAAAGTCTGACGGGGCTTCCGCGGCTTCCAATTGGCTGCAGGAGCTTCCTACAGCCAATCAGAAGCCGCACTTTGGTTTCTGAATGTTTTGGAAGCCGAATGGACTTCCGGAACGGATGCCATTCGACTTCCAAGGCAAGACTGTAATAGCAAAGTTCTGCTCTCAGACTATGTACCGGTACCTATTTGCATCAATGCTAGCACGTTCTTAGTGTTCTGATGTTGTTGTTTTTAATTTTAAAAAAGAACAACACCAAGGATAAAGAAGTGTGATGGCAACAGACCACAGACCCCCAACACATCCTTGGGAAGGTGTGAGCATCTCAATTGCTTCGTGGAGAGAAATTTTTCATTGTGTCGCATGCAAGTTGTGGTGAGCAAGTTGGGGGCTTGCTATGGGGAATCTGTTTTGCCATGTTGATGGTAAGGGCAGCTGCATGGAAGCCTGTGTGTTTAAATCGTCTTAATGCCATATGGAACAGATTTGCCACCCTGCCTTTAACATACACAGCCATTGTTTATTTCTAAAAATAAAATGCTTTCTCTGAGTAAGCAGATCACTTGCTCTGCCCTCCTCCCCCGCTGCCTCCATCCGCCATGGGTGTATGTGACTGTTTGGGGCTGTTTGAGAATTCTGTTGCTGCTTTATTCCCAAAAGGGAGCTGAAAATCAACAGCCAGCAACAACAAGCTGTGTAAAACTAGGAGTCTTAAGCAGCGGAATGGCTCAGTTTACCACGGATGCAAAGCGACCAGCAGGGCACCTGGTGTGGTCCACCCCCAGGCAGAAGTGACTTGCGCTCAGATTCTGTAAGATGCAGTCTGATTGATTGTTACAAGGGTGAGCAAGTCAGGCATCTCTCTAAGATTAGAGAGGAGAGTGGATTTCTGGGACAAGCAGTGCCTGATGGCCTGAAAACATATACAGCTTTGAAAGGATGCTCCAGTCCCTCCAAGTGTCCCTATTTTCCAGGGACAGTCCCAGATTTACAGAAGCTGCCCTGGTTTCTGATTTGATCTCAGAAAGTCCTGCTTTTCCTTAGGATGTTCTTATTTTCATCAGAGAAATGTTGGGTGGGGAACCTCTCCATTTTCATCTGAGAATTGCTGCAGCAACCCAATGCGCTCCTTGGCATCCTCAACCAATTCCCACATCTGTAAGGGAATGAGAGCCTTTATTTCAAGCTTTCCCAACCTGGTGCCCTCTAGATGTTCTGGACTAGCAGTCCAATCAGCCTAAGCTCTTGTGGCCAGCGGTCAGCAGCAACGGAAGGACCATAGCTGCCAAGTCTCCCGTTTCCCCTGGGAAATACCCGTTTTTCCAGCTCTTCCTAGCTGAAAAAACGGATTTTTTTGTTTCCCCCCCGGTTTATTCTGGCGCGGCGGCCATTTTGGAACTGGGCGGAGCATGCTCAGACTTTTGATGCTGCTCTGCCCAGTTCCAAAATGGCTGCAGTGCGACTTCTGGCGCGGCAGCCATTTTGGAACTGGGCAAAGCAGCATCAAAAGTCACTTCTGAGCATGCTCCGCCCAGTTCCAAAATGGTGGCAGCGCTACTTTTGGTCTGCTATTTCCGGCCCGGTCCCTTATTTCTCTGACAGCAACTTGGCAGGTATGGGAAGGACCATAAGTTTCCCATCCTTGCTTTAGAACAGAGGTAGTCAACCTAAGGCCTGTGGGCCGGATGCGGCCCAATTGCCTTCTCAATCCAGCCCACGGACGGTCCAGGAATCAGCATGTTTTTACATGAGTAGAATGTGTCCTTTTATTTAAAATGCATCTCTGGGTTATTTGTGGGTCCTGCCTGGTGTTTTTACATGAGTAGAATGTGTGCTTTTATTTAAAATGCATCTCTGGGTTATTTGTGGGGCATAGGAATTTGTTCTTTTTCTTCTTCAAAATAAAGTCCGGCCCACCACATGATCTGAGGGACGGTGGACTGGCCCACGGCTGAAAAAGGTTGCTGACTCCTGCCTTAGAACAGTAATGGCCAAACTTGGCCCTCCAGCTGTTTAAGGACTACAATTACCATCATCCCTGACCACTGGTCCTGTTAGCTAGGGATGGTGGGAGTTGTAGTCCCAAAACAGCTAGAGGGCTGAGTTTGGCCATCACTGCTTTAGAACTTCAATCCGCACATGAATGCGGAGAGTAGAAGAACTTCAGGAGAGCCTGCTGGATCACAACTGGGGGGACGGGGGGGCATCGCATTAGACGGGCATTAGTCCGAATCTTCTTATGATTGGTGGGAACTTGATTGAGTGCCTGCTCAGTGGTTGCGTCCACATTTGGAACCCCTTGCACAAGACAGCAGAACCTGCTGTAGAATCTGCTGGATCAGGCCAGTGGCCCACACAGTCCAGCATCCTGTTCTCACTGTGGTCAGACAGATGCCTGTGGGAAACCTGAAAGGAGGACCCGAGCACAAGAGCCCTCTCCCCTCCTTTGGTTTCCAGCAACTGGTATTCAGAAGCATTGCTGCCTCTAACCTTTGTTGCTAGTAACCACTGATAGCTTATCCTCCACGAATCTGTCCAATCCTTTTTTTAAAGCCATCCAAGTGGTTTGATTTCCACAGTTTAGCTATGTACTGTGTGAAAAAGTACTTTCTTTAATCTGTTCAGATAAAAGGGAGGCTCATCTGGCCCTTTTATTGATGGACTTCTATGGATCAGGAAAAAAGCTTCTTTTTCATTTAAATGGGCATTTAGCTTTTTCTTTCTTTTCACGCTATCTTTTAATTTGTACCTGTAATTTAATTACGCCATTTTTAGCCGCTCTTCTTTGATTTTATTGCCGTACTGCTGACTTTTTGTGTTTGTGAATTAAGGTGCTTCCAGGTGATTTGATTTGTGATTTATTTTGATTTGTGCAGAAGTTAGATATAGCATTCTTCAAAAGGAGTTACTCAATATAATAATATAATAATATAAGAATAATAATGATTTATTATTTATACCCCGCCCATCTGGCTGGGTTTCCCCAGCCACTCTGGGCGGCTTACAACAGAAACCTTCTCTTCTCCAGGCTAAACATACTCAGCTCCCTAAGCCGTTCCTCATAAGGCATAAATTCCAGGCCTTTGACCATTTTGGTTGCCCTCCTCTGGACATGTTCCAGCTTGTCAGTATCCTTCTTGAACTGTGGTGCCCAGAACTGGACACAGTACTCCAGGTGAGGTCTGACCAGAGCAGAATACAGTGGTACTATTACTTCCCTTGATCTAGATGCTATACTCCTCTTGATGCAGCCCAGAATTGCATTGGCTTTTTTAGCTGCTGCATCACACTGTTGACTCATGTCAAGTTTGTGGTCTACCAAGACTCCTAGATCCTTTTCACATGTACTGCTCTCAAGCAAGGTGTCACCCATCCTGTATTTGTGCCTTTCATTTTTTTGCCCAAGTGTAGTACTTTACATTTCTCCCTGTTAAAATTCAGATTGAGAAGGTGATTGGGCCGCATCCTGCACTAGGGCAATGGAGTCCTTGATGGCACCCTTGGAATCCAGAACTCTGCCTGCCAGGTGTGGGAAGGATCATAGCTCAGTGGTAGGGCATGTGCTTTGTGTGCAGAAGGTCCCAGGGTCAGTTGCTAATGGTGTCTCCAAATAGAACTGAGGATATTCCTCATGTGAAATCCCAGAGAACCACTGAGCTAGATTGACCAGTGGCTTGACTCAGTATAAGGCAGCTTCCTGTGTTTCTATACTTGCCATGAAAGTATTGGTCCAGGATCTGGAAGCTCCAGTTTAAAAGAGAAAGAGAGAGAGTGACTGCACAAAGAACAATACACCCTTTTGCCTTTTTATTCAGTGGAATGGCCATATACCACATACTGAGACCGAAGGAGAGCCTTCAGCAGTGTGTAGCGGTGGACGCAGAGCTCTGGGGCCTTGGTTCTTGGCCAGAGGAATAGAAGGGCACCCCTGTTTTCATCTGTGAAATGTTGCAGTGTGGATTAATCTGGCTTTAGGTTCCATCTTTGCTATGAGGGGCGACTATCTTTCCAGCTGCCTCTTTCTAAGCCTGAGGTTAAGGTACCCTAATCAACTGTATTTTTAAAAGCCTATTAAAAAACATTACATGAAATTGGTTTTCAGCCACGTGTGTAATTAGTCCAAAGTGTCTGCTATCAAAGTTGCAATTAAGGGCCTCTTGGTGCCTTTTTTATTAGTTTGGCTTCGGAGAGGAGAGAGAGAGAGAGAGAGAGAGAGAGAGAGAATGTGTCAGTATGAACATCTCCTCGTACATGCTCTGTAATTGGCTGGCCTTGGCTATGTTCACTGCAACACCCTTTTCATCTGGGGACTCTTCGTGAGCAGGCTTTAAAATGAACGCATTGTCAGCAAATCAGTGTTTAGGGTGCGACACAGGGCCAGGCCGTTGTGCCTGCATGAAATATTGCCAACCCATGCCTTTATACTGCTGTTCCCAGCAGCTTGTGATGATGTAGGTCAAATCCCTGCCGATGCCCTACTTTCTATTTTTGCATTTACCATCAAGAGATCCTGAGGAAGCCGAGTCCGCAGATTACCCCTGTCTGCTTGGGTAGTCCAGAGCCAAATGTTAACTTCAGCTTTATTACAAAACAGCAGTGCTTGTGGCCAACCTTGGTGGCGAGCATGGTAAAAATCACAAAATGTTTTGCGGAGTACGGACAGTATAACCAGGCCTTTGAAATTAGGAAAACCAGGCGGACTACGCTAACATTTTATCACCCTTGGGTCAGAAGCAACCAACAAGTATTTTTTTAAATTATTATTTCTTATTCTCATTACGATAACAAGGATAGCATAATCCATCTGTTTCCTGTTATATAAAGAGCTATTGCTTTTGTTGTTTCATTAGCCTTTTGAAACACTGTTACTGGGATTTCATTTATTTCAGAAGCAACCCATATAAAAAAGTAGTGAATGCTTTTAGAACTGATTTGTTGGAGAGTAATAGGGACGCGGGTGGCGCTGTGGGTTAAACCACAGAGCCTAGGGCTTGCCGATCAGAAGGTCGGCAGTTCGAATCCCCACAACAGGGTGAGCTCCCATTGCTTGGTCCCAGCTCCTGCCCACCTAGCAGTTCGAAAGCACATCAAAGTGCAAGTAGATAAATAGGTACAGCTCCAACGGGAAGGTAAACAGTGTTTCCGTGCGCTGCTCTGGTTTGCCAGAAGTGGCTTAGTCATGCTGGCCACATGACCCAGAAGCTGTACGCCGGCTCCCTCGGCCAGTAAAGCGAGATGAGTGCCGCAACCCCAGAGTCATCCGCGACTGGATCTAATGGTCAGGGGTCCCTTTACCTTTAATTGTAATAATAATAATATATTCATACCCCGCCCATCTGGCTGGGTTTCCCCAGCCACTCTGGGCGGCTCCCAACAGAATATTAAAAACACGATAAAACATTAAACATTAAAAACCTAACATTAAACATTAAAAACAGGGCTGCCTTCAGATGTCTTCTAAAAGTCAGATAGATGTTTATTTCCTTGACATCTGATGGGAGGGCGCCACCACCAAGAACTCTGCCTGGTTCCCTGTAACCTCACATCTTTCAGTGAGGAAAGTGCCAGAAGGTCCTCGGAGCTGGAGCTCAGTGTATCAGAGCATCAACCATTGACTGCTTGTGCATTCCTGTCAGCATATAACACCTCTGCTGAGATATCCTCTGCCCTGGTTGCCACTTTGCTCCCAGAACACATTCAAGGTGTTATTACTGTAATATAATAGGGACGCGGGTGGCGCTGTGGTCTAAACCACTGAGCCTCTTGGGCTTGCCGATCAGAAGGTTGGCGGTTTGAATCCCCACATCGGAGTGAGCTCCCGTTGCTCTGTCCCAGCTCCTGCCAACCTAGCAGTTTGAAAGCACACCAGTGCAAGTAGAGAAATAGGTACTGCTGTGGCAGGAAGGTAAATGGCATTTCTGTGTGCTCTGGCTTCCGTCGCGGTCCTCCATGCGCCAGAAGCGGTTTAGTCATGCTGGCCACATGACCCGGAAAGCTGTCTGTGGACAAACGGCGGCTCCCTCGGCCTGAAAGCGAGATGAGCGCCACAACCCCATAGTCGCCTTTGACTGGACTTAAACTTCCAGGGGTCCTTTACCTTTATACCTTTTTTATTGTAATATAAAGCCCTTAATGGCCTGGGACCAGTTTGCTTCCAAGATCACTTTCCCCATATCTGCCTTGACCTGCAGAACTGGCATTGCTACAGATCACCACATAACAATGCTTATTCTGCTCTTGTAAGAAACTGATCTTTTAGCATGGCAGCAGCTGAACCCTGGAACTCCCTGCCTATTGACATCAGGCAGGCATCTTTGCTATCCTCTTTTTTGGTACCTGCTTACAACCTTTTTGTTTAGGCAAGCCTGTCCAGACATGGAGGTGTTGATGTGTTTTCATCTCTTTTACTTTTATGCTGTGTTGATCCATATATTTGAATTAGTTTATGTGGAGTCAATTTTTCATCATTATCATCAGCAGCAGCAGCATTCCTGCATTGCAGGGGGTTGGACCAGATGACCCCATGGGGTCCCTTCCAACTCTATGAATCTGTTCTTTGCAACCACTGGTGCAACACTGTGGCAAAGCAAACTTAAGAATGGAAAGAGAGAAGCAGGGAAACCCAAAGCGATAGCTTTGCTTGCTCATGTGCCACTCTGCAGAGTGTGTTCATTTTTTTCGCCAAGAGTTCTTTTTGCAAAGACAGCGGTACCTTTTACCACTCAGGTAAGGATTTGTTTCAAAACCTCAGCCTTTGTCCCTCTGGGGAGCCAGGTTTTCACTGTAAAAAGCACTCTGCTGCTTCGAGTAGACATGTAGTTTTCATGTCGTCTATCTGGCGAACAGCAAATGCTCAGATGAGCTTTCCCTTGGTGACTGGACACCTCCTAAGGGCAGCTATAGTGGGTGGCAAAGAATGGAGCCGAGGTATCCTGCCTCATGTGCTGTCATTTCAGCTAGTCTGCCAGAGGTGTTGTTGTTTTTCAGCACATCAACAATTCCCCAAACGGTTTGGAATGCCTGTGAGATGCTTCTTCCAAGATCTTTTCTGCTCGGGTTATGTATACCTTGGTAACAAAGTACAGGAATGTCACATCAAGGATGAAGCTACATTGATGGGCAAATGGAAAAGGTTTCCTTTCACAGTATTGCCCTTTTAAACATAGAATAAGCTCTGTACAGTCTCAGGTAGATGTCGTTTTGTGGCCCTGCTACCAGAGACCCATTTAACAGGGAATGAAAATGGGACCTTCTGCTTTCAGAGCATGTTCTTCCCTCTTCTCAATTGCTGCTTACAGGTTCATTATATACAGTGGAACCTCAGTTTGCGACTGCCTCCATTTACGCCGAACTCGGAGAGTGACCGCCGCAGACCCGGAAGTATTTACATCCGGGTTCCGCGCTCGTGGATGTGCAGAAACGATCTGCACAACGCGTGCATGCGCACAGAAGCGATCTGCGCAGCCACGTGTGCGCAGAAGCGCTCTATTGGTGCTTCACGCATGCGCAGAAGCGTGCCTTCAGCGAGCGACGAACTCGGGGAGCAACCAGCTCCCCGGAACGGATCGTCATCATAAACCAAGGTACCGCTGTACATACTGCTGCTACCACCATTCTGTCACTTGAGTTTTGAGGAACAAGAACAAGAAAGCCTGATTCTCTTTCGCTGCAAGCCTAAAGCCCCTATAAATTAGTAGCAGGTGGACCAAGCAATTAACTGGATTCAGTTCCAATGCTTGTCCAAAGAAACCACATCAGGATTGAAGAGGTAGATAAGAGGTAGATTTATAAGCACAGGGGTTTTTTTTTAAGCCGGAACTCGCTAGAACTCAGTTCTTGCACCTCTTAGGTGGGTGCCATTGCATAAAAATACGTACCAATGAGAAAAGAGAATTTGGAAAGCGCTGTTAAGAGTGCCTTTGGGAATTGCAAATCAAGACAAAATAACAAAGTTAAGTTAGCCTAGCTCCAATACATTACGAAACCATCAAAGACCCCAAAGGGGGGGGGGAATCACATAAAGGCACAGCACAGGTGTCAACCAGGAAAAATGTGAGGCATCCAATAAAAGATCATGGATATTGTAAGGGGGAGGGCTTATAGGGAACAGCCCCCCCTCATCAGGGAGCAGCCCATCTCCCAGCAGTAATGAAAGCAAAGGGTTGGAAGGGGAAGGTCAGGAGACGGAGAGGGAGTGCCAGAGCTCTGGCAACATCCAAGAGCCACTGCTCCTCATGCAGGAAGAGAGGGAGGAGGAAAGAGAGGATGGGACTCAGACGGGCCACAGACCTTTCCCACCAATGCCGGAATTAAGGAGGAGGAGAAGGGGGAGGAGATTCGCAGTCCCGCAACTCTTATGTTGGTCCAGATCACGAAAGGGGGCAGTGCCAGATTCTGATTCGGACTTATGAGACATGAAACCAGCAGCTCACTTCACTGTAAATAATGTGCACTAATAAAAACTTCTGAAAGACAAGCATGTGGAGGGTCGTTACTCAAGAGTAGTCGCAACAACCCTGACAGATATGTAGCAGGGATTGTGGGTGCTTTTGGAACATAAATGTTGTTGTTGTTGTTGTTGTTAATAATAATTTATTTATTATTGATTGAATATGTACCTGGGGGGCTCAGGATGGTTCACAGAATAAAATCAAGATATAAAACCACAAAATACCTAATAAAAATAAAAATAACAACCCAATAGCACCCCCACCCACCCACCCACAATTTTTATTTTTTTAAAAGGGCATAGGATGTAAATTGGATCAACCAAAGGCCTGGTTAAAAAGGAACATTTTTGCCTGGCGTCTAAAGGTGTATAATGAAGGCACCAGGTGAACTTCCCTGGGGAGAGCATTCCACAGAGAGGGAGCCACCGCAGAGAAGGCCCTGTTCTCATGTTGTCACCCTCCGGACCTCTTGAGGAAGAGGCACATGAAAAAGGGCCTCAGAAGATGATCTCAGGGTCTGGGTTGGTTCATATGAAAAGAGGCTGTCCTTGAGGTATTGCGGTCCTAAGCCATTTAAGGCTTTATAAGTCAAAACCAGTATTTTGAATTGGGCCCAGAAACTAATTGGTAGCCAGTGCAGTCGGACCAGGATTGGTGTAATATGCTCAAACTGTCTTGCTCCGGTGAACAACCTGGCCGCTGAATTCTGCACCAGCTGAAGTTTCCGAATCGAAAGCACGTCAAAGTGCAAGTAGATAAATAGGTATCGCTCTGGTGGGAAGGTAAACAGCATTTCTGTGTGCTGCCAGAAGTGGCTTTGTCATGCTGGCCACATGACCTGGAAGCTGTACGCTGGCTCCCTCGGCCAATAATGCGAGATGAGCGCCGCAACCCCAGAGTCGGTCATGACTGGACCTAATGGCCAGGGGTCCCTTTACCTTTACCTAATGTATCACCAGTGAATATATCTTTGAGCACTGAATATTCATATCGAGAGCTTGCAAGCATTCTCCCCTTTCAATAAAGGCTAGGCTGAAATCTTCCCCACACACCTTCTTTTCTGCTCCTTTCTTAAGAAGGATGAGAAATTCCTCTGAATTCATTTTTTGTAGGCGGTTCCTGCTTACCTAAACGGCCTCGGCCCAGTATACCTGAAGGAGTGCTCCACCCCCATCGTTCTGCCCGGACACTGAGGGCCAGCACCAAGGGCCTTCTGGCGGTTCCCTCACTGTGAGAAGCAAAGCTACAGGGAACCAGGCAGAGGGCCTTCTCGGTAATGGCACCCACCCTGTGGAAGGCACTCCCATCAGATGACAAAGAGATAAATAACTACCTGACGTTTAGAAGACATCTGAAGGCAGCCCTGTTCAGGGAAGTTTTTGATGTGTGACATTTTAATGTATTTTGAATTTTTGTTGGAACCCTCCCAGAGTGGCTGGGGAAACACAGCCAGATGGGCGGGGTACAAATAATAAATTATTATTATTATTATTATTATTATTATTATTATTATTATTACTTTAGCGGGGTTTGCCAGGAAGCATGTCTGGTGGGAACTGTGGTCCCACAGAGAAGCCATGTTTCCCTGAATGCCTTGGAAGCGACAAGATATGACATAAATGTTGCTTCCAATGCATTCCAGGACATGCAGCATTTCAGAGGGTTCCCCCCCCCTTTGAAACAATTAAAAACAACACTAAAACCCTTGGCCACCTCATGAGGTTAAGTTAGGTAAATGCCACCTGTCAGGGTGTGTTGTGACTACTCTTGAGTAACGACCTTCCACATGCTTGTCTTTCAGATGTTTTTATTGGTGCACATTATTTACAGTGTAACGGATTGCTCATTTCATGTCTACCCGCTCGAGTCAGATTCCTGCACTACCCCCTTCCGCGTTCGGGACCAGCATAAAAGCCTCGGAACTGAGAAGCACCTCCCTTTCCTCCTCCTTCTCAATTCCGGCGTCGGGAGGGACGGGTCTTCTGTCCGACCTATTCCTGTCCACTTTTTCTGCCTCCCTCTCTTCCTGCCTATGGAACATCTTTGATGTTGCCAGAGCCCTGGCACTCCCTCTCCAATTCCTGACTACCCCCTTCAGACCCCTCGCTCTCATGACTGCTGGGAGACGGGCTGCTTCTGATGAGGGGGGAGGGTTCTCTATAATCCCTCCCGCTTATGCCACCTCTCCCCTAATTTTTTTGGATACATTTCTCCCTGCCCTATGATATTCCAGGAGGATTTTGTTTTGCCCCACCCATGCAACAAATGGTCCCCAAAGCAATGTTGTGCTCAGCTTTGCTTTCCGTATTTGAAACCAATTGGTTGCAAAACACCCTGTCATTACATTTTACATGTCTGTATGTTTCAAGCTCCCAGGGCATCATTCACTTTGATTTGGTTGGGTCGTGTGTGTGTGTGTGTGTGTGTGTCTTGATAGCGAGTTTGTTGACAGTGTAAAGCAATAGCTCAGCTGCTGGAAAGTTCACTCCCGGAACACAAATCACAGCCTCGACACAATTTATTGAGCTGGCAGGGGAAGAGGTGCGCTGCAAGCTGCTGTTAGTCCATTTTTGCAGCTCTGCAATCTGAGGGCTTTAAATAACAGTATTTGAAAGACATGTCAGAGTGGCACACTTTGGGGATGAAAGGCCATTGTTCTGCCCGTCCCCCCAAAAGCAACACCCAGGTTCCACATGGACTTTCTGCCATATATTTATTTCCTGTGCTGGTTCCAGTCTTTCTTACTTCTGGTTCCCAAGTGTCTTCAGAGCGTGTCTCTTATCTTCAGAGATGCCTGGTGACCCTACACCAGGCACCCCCAAACTGCGGCCCTCCAGATGTTTTGGCCTACAACTCCCATGATCCTGAGCTAACAGGACCAGTGGTCGGGGAAGATGGGAATTGTAGTCCAAAACATCTGGAGGGCCGAAGTTTGGGGATGCCTTCCCTACACCCTTTCGTGGTTAAGGCTCTTCCCATCAATATACTGCTTGCCATCCCCTTTTACTCAGCTGTGAGCTCTCCTCTCTTAATTCACCACAGCCGGTGATGCTCTTTCCCCTTATTCTTGCTTTAGGTCAGTTTGTTACACTTGCCATAGGGGCTGCTGAACGTCCAGAATTTCCTGGACATAGCCAGGATTTGTCCGTCGAAAATAGCGCCTGGGTGTAATTTTCACAAATGTGTTCTGCTCATGTGTGGGGGTGTTTTTGTTCCCCTTTCCAGAAACACCCCCATTGTACCAGCATTGGCTGGATTTCCCCAGCCACTCTGGGCGGCTTCCAACAGAAATATTAGAACACACTAATTTCTTAAAGATTAAAAGCTTCCCTAAACAGGGCTGCCTTCAGATGTCCTCTAAAAGTCTGGTAGTTGTTTTTCTTTTTGACATCTGGTGGGAGGGCCTTCCACAGGGTGGGTGCCACTACCGAGAAGGCCCTTTGCCTGGTTCCCTGTACCTTGGCTTCTCGCAGCGAGGGAACCGCCAGAAGGCCCTTGGCACTGGACCTCAGTGTCCGGGCAGAGTGATGGAGGTGAAGATGCTCCTTCAGGTATACTGGACCGAGGCCGGTATAAGAAAACGTGTGTCCATTTATGCAAATGCTCTCCCACACATGCCGTGCAAGTGTGGGAGTGCTTGGTTTTTGTGTGCAGGACATGGACAGATCCTGCCTATATCCCCCTGCTAGTTTGGAAATGGAGATGGCGTTGGAGCTCCGAACCATTTCCCCCCACCCCAGTCCCTGAAGTGTCTTTATTTTATTTCCTTAAACAGCACAAGGGTGGGGGGTGGGAAGCATAACCGGAGAATAAATAACTGGGAGAGGGAAGGCTACTCTCAGCTGATCAAATAACGATAGAGATAAAAGATAAGCAGGGCAATTTGTGAAGCTCACCCCCCCCTTTTGCTTAATGGTCTGCAGTTATTATCAAGAAATGTAGGCCTGAGTTAATCTTCAGACTGTCTCTTTATTTGGGAACACAGAGAGCTATTTCAAACCAAATTAGTTTGCCTTTGTGACTTCTTTGAAAAGATATAAGAGGTTCCGCTCTCCCCCTCCAGTTCTCCTTTCTTTATTTCTGTTGGTAAATTGAAGGGATATGCTCTTCGGTACTTTGCATCCTGCTTCAAAAGTATGGGGGAAATGAGGAAGAGGGAGCGTCGGAATAAATAATCTTTCCAAGTCAAACAAAATGTGTGTGTGTGAGAGAGAGAGAGAGAGGAGGGAAGAAAAGGAGAGGAAAAGAATGAGAGCACTCATTCAGAAGAGGTGCAATCTGTAATTCACTTATTAATATTTCATTGACAAGAAGGTCAAAATCTACATTTAAATGAAAATATTTTTAAAAGGGAGATACCTAATATTTGGAGTCATTGGGCCTTTGATAGCTCCGGAGAAGCAAAGGCTGGGAGCAACTGGGCTGCAAAACGATGGGGCATAAAGGGAATTGTCAGGGAAGATGAAAGGAATCAGCCATTAGCCTCCATCAGCGCCGCTGATACAGGGGCATGCGCTTTTGAGCTGCTTTTAATTTCAAAGCCCCTTTCAGGCATATCTTTTCACTGAGCGAGGGTATACTTGGGTGAAAGAGGGACTTAGACATCACATAGAAATGTTATCTTGGCATTGTGAAGTATAGGTTAGGGGTGGGGTGGGCAGGGCAGGAGCAGAGATGAATTGCGGGGAAAGCAGGCAAGTTAAGGCAACGGCGTAGCAATTTGCTCTTCAAAGGAATTATGCAAGGAATTGAATCCACCGTGGGCTTTGAACTGATGACCTCTGGAGTGGATTTAACCTCAGGTCATCCCCACTCAACTTAGCCAAGGATGAGATGCTCATAACTGCCAAGTCTCCCGCTGAAAAATGCAGGATCAGCAGCGGCGCGGCACCAGAGGTTGCGTAAAGCAACTTCCGGTGCCGCTCTGACCATGTGTGGGTGCCGGAAATAGGGCAGAGCGGCACCAGAAGTCGCTTCTATGCATGCCTGGTGACCATCTTGGTGGTGGCCACATGGCGACGGCCATCTTGGTGGTGGATGCCGCCATGCGGCCACCACCAAGATGGCCACCGGGCATGTGTAGAAGTGACTTCCGGTGCCACTCTGCCCTATTTTCGGTGCCCACACATGGTCAGAACAGCACCCAAAATGAAGGCTCCCTGGCAGGTAGGAAATCTGGGGGATTTCCGGGATTTTTCTCCATTCGGGAGAACAGCGGGAAACGGATTAAAATCCGGGGTTTCCCCGCGAAAAACGGAATACTTGGCAGCTAAGGAGATGCTCCCTGGCTGTTATAAAGGCTTCCAGGGGATCCTAGCCCATGCCCCTAGCACTGCCCCACTAACCTCAGCCTGCCCTCCCCAGTCTACCTTCTTACTTACAACCAGTTTAGACTGGTTTATTATACCAGACTAATGAGAACTTGAAGGATCCAGAGCGAGTGTCGTGATGAGCTTCAAAAGGCAGAAGGGCGCACTGCACTGGGAGTCCAACATGACCAATCATGCACTTCAACAGATGGCGTACATAAAATGGCATGCAACTGCGTGGTATATGCTACCTTAGTGTTCATGCACATGCATTTGCAGCAGTGTTTCCCAAGCTTGGGTCTCCACCTTTTTGGGGGACTACGATTCCCATCATCCCTGACTACTGGATGATGGGTGTTGTAGTCTGAAAACAGTTGGAGACCCAAGCATGGGAAACTCTGATCTACAGGTGTGTGCACCAGAGACTAGATGCATCCACTCCACCAGCAGATGATGTGAGTCTGCGCCACTCACCTGATCTCCTTCCCTCTGAGCTGGGAGAGAGGGACAAGGAGGTGTTTCTTCTTCTTTGGCGATCATTCGTAGCCGAGTAAGATTGTCTTCCATAAACACGGTTTTAACAATGGGTCCGTAAGTGACTGTGGAGGCCAATTCTGGATCCACACGTCCTTCCACAGTGGGGACATTGGTTTCCAGGCGGGAGTTGATCACGGTGTGGATTTGCCAAGCGTGCCTTCCTCTTAGCACGTTTCTCCCTTGCGACCCGAGGAGGTGTTTACACTATGCTGGCAGGTACATCATGGCTCCACCAGCGCATTTGCACCACAACAACCTTGGCACCAACTTGTCCCTCCCCATCTCGTTCCTGGTATGCAGCAGTGACTCGGTCAGAAGGAGGGGGGTGTCATGTGAGCAATGTAGCCCCCTTATACTGCTGTCCAAACAAACAAAACAAGAAGTGAGAAACCCATGGACCTCCTAATGTTGTCGGCATGTGCTATAACACCAATCACCCCAGAGCAGGGGTCAGCAAACTTTTTCAGCAGGGGGCCGGTCCACTGTCCCTCAGACCTTGTGGGAGGGGGGCAGATTATATTTTGGAAAAACAGAATGAATTCCTATGCCCCACAAATAACCCAGAGATGCATTTTAAATAAAAGCACACATTCTACTCATGTAAAAACACCAGGCAGGCCCCACAAATAACCCAGAGATGCATTTTAAATAAAAGAACACATTCTACTCATGCAAAAACGTGCTGATTCCTGGACCGTCCGTGGGCTGGATATAGAAGGCAATTGGGCTGCATCCGGCCCCCGGGCCTTGGTTTGGGACCCCTGCCCCAGAGCATAAGCAGGGGTGGAATCCAACAACTTATGGAGGGCAGGAGAGGGCCCTGCTACAAAGCATTCTGTACTGTAGACTTTGCATTGATCAGGAGCTAGACTTGGTGCCCCACTAACTGACCAGCAACTCTAAAATTCGATGGTGCTGCAGCAACATTTGAGAAGGGAATTTTATCTCCCCAGTGAGGCAGGGGGAGCAAACAAGGTGGTGGAAGGAAATGGAACCACAGGGCCAACAGAGCAAAAACGATCCGCAGTCGATCTTTTGTTGTTGCATGGGTTTTCTTTTTCTTTTTTCTTTTAGCTGTTTGAAGGTAGGAAACAAACATTTCCTCCACCCTCTAGCTAAGATAAATATATAAGATCAAGCCAACAGATGATCGCTTTTTCATTTACTAGCAGCTGCTGGCAACAACATACCCCTCACTCTCATATTCCTATTAACCGAGCAGCCACTGATTTATTAAAGGCTAAGACGCATCAAAACAAATGGCTGAGACATCAGTTATATTGCTGTTTACAGCACTTTAATGGGGTTACATAAGAAGGGCAACATGTCTGAAATGGGAGATTTGATGGGCTCATAACGGGGGAGGGGGAGAGAGAAGGCTCATAAAATTACAAGAGGGGAGAGAGACTTCCTACATCATTTGCAGTGGGTAAGATGTTAAAAGAACCCGCAGTCACGCTGGAGGAAAAGCCGGTGGCCATGTGAGAAGGGTTTCTTTTTTTCCACCCAGAGAACTACCACATTCTTTAAACATTTTCAGAGATGAACACAGGGCAGGGGCAGCTTGTGAGACCCCCTATTCAGGGCTGGCCCAGGACATTTTCCACTTGAGACAAGACAGAAACAGGTGTGTCCCCCTCCCCCCCCAGGATGACAGAGGGGAGGGGGAAGAATACTGGAGAGAAGCAGGTGGCGGTGGGTACCATTTTGTGTATTGCTTCCTCCTCTGTTGCGTCCTCACTGCTTGCTCATCTCTGGCCTTCTTTTGTCTCACTTGCCGCTATCAGCGCAGGGGTGGAGGAGGCAAAACAGAAAATGGTGCCTGCTCCATTACTGCCCCTGCTCCTGCCACTTCACTGAAGGCAGTGGGCAGAGGCTGGAGAGGAGCAGATGGCAGTAGTGGCAGAGGAGAAAGCGGGGTGACAAGCACAGGAGGTGGCAAGTGGCATGTTCCTGGCCGCTTGGATCTGCCGCTCCTCCCAGTTTTCCCCAGCCTGGTGAGATTGGGCCTCACTGAGCCTCATGGGCTAAGTATCACTGTAAGAATCTCACTCCCCCATTTGCACTGCAGAAGGTTCCACTCCACCAAGGATTGCCATATTGCAAAATTCAAATTGCAAAATTCACCAAAATCTAGACTTCCGACATGGGTTGCCATACGTCCAGACATTTCAGCAATTTCCACCCAGATACTGCCGTATTCCAATGTATGGCAACACTAACTTCACCCTCATGCTACATTTCTTTACTCTAGGCTAGATTACTTCAGGGCTCTCTGTGATGGGCTGCTGTGATGGGTACAGAACGCAGCAGAAGCTGAATTCCTCCTGGTTCAGGTCATATTATGAGGGAGAGACTGTGAGGGGAGAGAGACTTTCTGCTGTCCACTAGGCATTGGCTTTTCCCAACTGCCTTGCCCCACCCTCCAGCCCTAGGAGCCTTTCCAGATCACGACTTTAGGAACAGCAGAAGCAGCTGGGAAGAGAAGAGTTCAGGGATATATTTTTAAAATAATTTTATCAGTCGTGTGTCTTTGCGTCTCAGTTTGTAATGTGTTATTTATGCACTGTGACTTTCTGTTGTTTTTATTGATTATAGTTTAGAAATTATTTATTGCAATTGTTTAGAGTGAATTTCTGTTTAATTGTTTGTTGCTGGTATTTAACTTTATTGTGGACTATTATATTCCAATGGATGATTTAATGTTCAAAGGCTTGGAAACAATGCCTTATGAGGAATGGTTTAGGGAGCTGGGTATGTTTAGCCTGGAGAAGAGAAGGTTAAGGGGTGATGATAGCCATGTTCAAATATATCAAAGGATGTCATATAGAGGAGGGTGGAAGGTTGTTTTCTGCTGCTCCAGAGAAGCGGACACGGAGCAATGGATTCAAACTACAAGAAAAGATTCCACCTAAACATTAGGAAGAACTTCCTGACAGTAAGAGCTGTTCGGCAGTGGAATTTGCCGCCAAGAAGTGTGGTGGAGTCTCCTTCTTTGGAGGTCTTTAAGCAGAGGCTTGACAGCCATATGCCAAGAATGCTTTGATGGTGTTTCCTGCTTGGCAGGGGGTTGGACTGGATGGCCCTTGTGGTCTCTTCCAACTCTATGATTCTATGTTACTTTATTTGATATAAGTTGTTTATTTTAAGGTTATGTTTTTATTATGACGTTTTTATTATGACGTTTTTTGTATTGGATCATCAGATTGTTATAAGGTGTGCAATCTTTGCTGCTGTTTCAGCTTGTAAACTGCCTTGTGTATGGAAATGTGATATACAAATTAAAAGTGAAGTGAAATGAAATGAAATATTATGGGAAACCCACTAACAGAGACTCTCCTGAAGATCTCAGCAATGAGGCAGTGACTTGAGGAATGAGGTGCCTCTTAAGGTATCCTAGACCCAAGATGTTAAGGGCCATGTCAATTAAAATGAACTTGATGCAATGTGAACTGAAAGCCTGGGCGGAGCAGTGGTTAGACAGCTGGGCTAGAACCTGGGAGACCAGGGTTCAAATCTCCACTGAGCTATGAAGCCCTTTGGGTGACATTAGGCTGGTCATGATCTCCCACCCTCAGAAGGATTGTTGTGAGAATAAAATGGAGACAGGGAGTGGTTTGTACATCATCTTGAGCTCTTTGGAGAAAAGAAGGAATATAAATGCAACAACAACAATTTATTATCTATACCCCACCCATCTGCCTGGGTTTCCCCAGCCACTCTGGGCAGCTTCCAACAGAATATTAAAACATGATAAAACATCAAACATTAAAAACTTCCCTAAACAGGGCTGCCTTCAGATGTCTTCTAAAAGTCAGATTATTTCCTTGACATCTGATGGGAGGGCGTTCTATAGGTCAGGTGCCACTACCGAGAAGGCCCTCTGCCTGGTTCCCTGTAACCTCACTTCTCGCACGGAGGGAACCGCCAGAAGGCCCTCAGAGCTGGACCTCAGTGTCTGGGCTGAACGATGGGGGTGGAGACGCTTCTTTAGGTATACAGGGCAGAGGCTGTTTAGGGCTTTAAAGGTCAGCACCAACACTTTGAATTGTGCTCTGAAACGTAAGGTAAAGGTAAAGGGACCCCTGACCATTAAGTCCAGTCGTGACCGACTCTGGGGTTGCGCGCTCATCTCGCATTATTGGCCAAGGGAGCCGGCGTATAGCCTCCAGGTTATGTGGCCAGCATGACAAAGCTACTTCTGGCGAACCAGAGCAGCACACGGAAACACCGTTTACCTTCCCGCTGTAGCGGTTCCTATTTATCTACTTGCATTTTGACGTGCTTTCGAACTGCTAGGTTGGCAGGAGCTGGGACTGAGTAACGGGAGCTCACCCCGTCACAGGGATTCGAACCGTCGACCTTCTGATCAGCAAGCCCTAGGCTCAGTGGTTTAACCCACAGCGCCACCTGGGTCCCTTGCTCTGAAACGTACTGGGAGCCAAATTAGGTCTTTCAGGACTGGTTATGTGGTCTCGACGGCCGCTCCCAGTCATCAGTCTAGCTGCCGCATTCTGGATTAGTTGTAGTTTCCGGGTCACCTTCAAAGGTAGCCCCACGCAGAGCGCGTTGCAACAACAACAACAGCCATGTACACAGGGGCCAGCGGTGTTGATGGCAGGCTCCACCCGGAACTACATGCTCATTGCAATTCCTGAAGAGAGAGAGAGCTCGGATGCTTGTAGTTCTCTCCCCAGGCTACAGCTTTGCAAATAAATGCACAGCAGCTTTCTGCAGACAGTAGAAAGGCAGGCATGTAGACCACAGCACCTTCAGTTCCCCCAAACTGAACGAATAAAAGGGCTTAGAGCATCCAAACAATAATTCATTGCTTTAAAGTGGCTTCCTCTGTGACCGCCAACAGTTTAGCAGAGGCTGAAAAGTCTCTCTTGCTAGCAGGCTGTCTTGGTTTTAGTTCCTGGTGGAATTATTGCACAGTGTGATGGGTGTTCGCGTTAAGAGTAGCATCAAACGACTGAACATTCCTTTTCCCAGTGTACAGTAGTATTTTCAATGGAAGACTTAGCATGGTTAATTATCAGAGCAAAGTGCTAAGATTTGTTTTCTTTCCCCTAATTAATTGCTTCATCTGGAGTGGAATGTTAATTTAGATAAATGTTCATTTCCTTTATACTACTGAAGTTTCCCCACTTCCCCAGCCCCTTACTGTAATGTTTATTCAGAAAAATCCCTGCTCAGATTTGGCAAAACGATACTGCTTAGTGGGGTGAGGGAATTTTTATTATTATTATACAGTTTGCATGTAAAGCCAAATTTGTCAATTTGCATTTCTACGAATTTTGTAGATCTTCATCCAAAGTGTGTACAAAGACACATAGGTTAGGGGAAAGAGTGTGTAAAAATGGAGATATGAGTGAAAATAGTATATAAAATGTATGGTATTAGGGGAATCGGCTTGTAAAAGCACGGGCATTAGTGATAAACTGTGTATAAAAATGTGTTTATTAGGAGAGGTTTTGCACTAAAATGCTGGTGAATTTTCTTTTTATTTTCTTTTAAAAATGGCTTTATTAAACTTAGAAAGACATAACACAAAATCACAGTTATCCATGAAAAAGAACAACAAAAAACAAACGTATTATCCATTTGTTGCACTCTTACACAGTCTTCTTTTAGTTCCATTGACTTCCCGCCAATTCTATATGTTGTTGTTGTTCTTTAGTCGTTTAGTCGTGTCCGACTCTTCCTGACCCCATGGACCAGAGCACGCCAGGCACTCCTGTCTTGCACTGCCTCCCACAGTTTGGTCAAACTCATGTTCGTAGCTTCGAGAACACTGTCCAACCATCTCATCCTCTGTCGTCCCCTTCTCCTTGTGCCCTCCATCTTTCCCAACATCAGGGTCTTTTCCAGGGAGTCTTCTCTGCTCATGAGGTGGCCAAAGTATTGGAGCCTCAGCTTCACGATCTGTCCTTCCAGTAAGCACTCAGGGCTGATTTCCTTCAGAATGGATAGGTTTGATCTTCTTGCAGTCCATGGGACTCTCAAGAGTTCTATATAGCAATTCTATATAGCATTGATTATATATTTATCTATTGCACTATTCATATCTGTTTTTCATAATTTCTTATCAGAAATATTGTACGCTGATGAATTTTCATGAGGATTTTTTTAAAATGCAAATTGCTACAGAAAGACGTGCTGAATTTATAACTGGAAAGAGGAAAAACGGAACTGAAATTGACAGATCCTTCCATCTCTACTGCTTACCAAAACTAATCTGGAGGTAAAGAGTATCAAAAGTTTTTAGGGTACAAAGGAAGACACTCCAGGTCTCAGAATTACCTTGCAAATCATAGGAAACTGTTACATCCTTAGCTTGGTATTGACTGTGTCAACTTTCTCCAACCTGCTGCCCCCAAGATGTTGCTGGGCTACAGTTCCCATCAGCCTCAGCCAATAGGTCAAGGATGATGGGAGTTTTAGTCTAGCCACATCTAGAGGGCTCCAAGTTGAGAGAGGCTGAGCTACAATGACCAACAGTGACTCATCCATGGTTTCAGGCAGGAGGATTTTTCCAACTTGAGATGCCAGAGTTTGAATCTGAGACCTGCATGCAAAGCATGTTCTGTGTCATGAGTCCTGTAGAAGCAATCCAAGAGGTTAGAGAAGGGCAACTTCTGTCAGAGAGGAAGGAAGAGTCCAACAAGAGAGATGCTGGGGGGGGGCAGGACTCAAGCCATCGCGCTGGGAGAGGGCCTACCCACTGGTGTCGCTGGACAACCCAGAAGCGGAGGGGGAGCCACTTGAGCCAGCCCCAACATCACTTCCTTTGCCTGAAGTTTTTAGGGTTGCCAGACTCAATAGTGGACAGGACTTCTGTGCCTTTAATTGCCCTGCTCTCTTTTGAGTCTGGAAACCTTAAAGAGAAACCAGCAGATCCTTTGCTTGGAAATTAAACAAAGGGTCTGCTGGTTTCTCTTTAAGGTTTCCAGTCTCAAAAGAGAGCAGGGCAATTAAAGGCACAGACGTCCTGCCCACTATTGAGTCTGGCAACCCTAGATGTTTTCACAGCAGCCAAAGAGCTGGTTCACCAATCAGCAGGGCCCTGTTAGCCAACACCTGTACCTGACTCTTAGTGTGTGAGGAATGAGCCAGCTCCTAGTGGAACTTTACAGCCGGTTGCAGAACAGAGAGGGTTAGATCTGACGCAGGCTGAGCAGCGGTCAGAGGAAACTTCCCCACCCCTTGGAATGCCAGTTGCCAAGGGAACAACTGAGAGTGGGCTGGAACATAGCCAAAGCTCTCAGGAAGCTCAGATAGGCGCGAACAGGCATAAAGACAGTCTGTCAGAAAAGGAAGAGGCTGGAGCTGATTCAATATGTCCGAGGAGTCGGCGAATAGAAGGGCTGCTAGACAGGAAGCAAAACAAGAGATGTAAGGGGTGATGGTTCAAAATATTCTGTAGACACCAGAAGGAGTCTTCAGAAGGGTCATCTTGAGTCAGGCTTCCTCAACCTCAGCCCTCCAGATGTTTTGAGACTACAATCCCCAGCATCCCTGACCACTGGTCCTGCTAGCTAGGGATCATGGGAGTTGTAGGCCAAAAGCATCTGGAGGTCAGAGGTTGAGGAAGCCTGACTCAAGATGACCCTTCTGAAGACTCCTTCTGGTGTCTACAGTTAGAGGCTGTGTTAGAGCCGTCTGGAGCTATCTCTTTGTTTTTGCAATAAATCCTCCTTTTTAATTACTTATGCTTACTGTGTTAATCAAGCTGGGAACCTGGACTCCTGACATAGTGGCGCCAGTGATGGTTTTAAAAAGCAGCATGATAGCTATGTTCTACCTCTGTTGTTGGAAGTAGAATATTGTTCAAATATGGGGAAATAACGTTAAACACGTCAGTGTAGATCCAGCCTGAGGCTACATAAGGAAATGAAAACCTCCTGGCCTTATGAAGGGACATCCCTTTCAAGAAAGTTGTTGCTGCTCCCTAACCAAATCCGAAGTGTGCACTCTTGTTCCCATGGAAGATTCAAAGTCATCCATTTTCAGCTGGGGGGAAAAATGCATCCATTATTTATTGACTTATGTTTCTAATTTATCCTCAATGAGCTTTTTAGCCAGGCCTGTTCTTCCCTCGCATGCAGTCTGCCCATGTAATGAGAAGATTTGCTTTTAAGATTGTTTGTTCCCTCGTTCAATTTATCTTTAATGGATGTTTTATTTGAAGCTAGGGTTTCAAATGGATATACGTCAGATTATTTGGGGGGGGGCGTAGAATGAGGGTCTTGCAAAGTAATTTGAATGCAGGTCAGTTTGTTTTAAATATTTGTGGTGGGTGGTGTGGTGGGTTGTGCAAAAACGACCTCCCTCAAATTCTCCATCCTATTGACTGGTGGCAAAATCAAGGCAGGGCAAAGAATAATAATTAAATATTCTCTAAGACGGGGGCAGGAATATCTGAATGGTAATAGGACACCCCCCCCCCAAGTAATTTTTATTGGTTTTCCAAATTTGTTACAGATCATCCCTAGATTGAAATTAATTTTTATTAATTTTAAATTAATTTTAAAATTAATTCTAATTAATTTTCCCCAAAGACCGGTTCCCCACTCCGGTTCTTAGATAAATCCATGGTGTTTCCCCATTGATGTGTATATTACAAATTAACCTCTAATTGGCATCTTTTTTTGTTGTTGTACATCAATTTTCTTAACCATCTGATTATCTGAGACTTGGAGGTCAAGTCTCAGAGGCAGGGAAGTGGCTAGTACAGTGGAGAGATGCAAATGGACGCCATTTATGTGGTGAACACATTTAATAAAATATGCAAGGAAATATTTTGGGTTGCGCTGATGTTCTATGTAATGCAGGTGTGAGATATTCTGATGTTCTATGTAAAGCAGGTTTGTGATAGAAATCAAAGATACTTATAAACATTTTTTTAAAAACTGCTTTGCTAGGGTTGCCATATTTCAAAAAGTAAAACCCAGGACACCCCAAGGTTTTGTTTTTGTTTTTTTTAAAGGAAACCACTGGAAATCTCATTTGACAACCTGAGCGGCAGGGGAACTTTTTCCCTGGAAGGGTTGCTTGATTTGTAACGCATTTCCATGTATCTAACTCTGCATGCTTTGTAGCATATCTATATATATATAAATGTAAACTGGGTATGTTCCTTTGTCTCCAATGTTCAACAAAACCGCTAGACCGATTGAGGTGAAATTTTGACACAATATCACATGCGAATGTCCGAAGGCTATAGGAAAGTTTGCTAAGACAAATGTCACACCTCCGTCAGGTAACCCCCCCCCCCCAAAAAAAACCCCGTGTTTCAAAACACACCACTCAGACGAAAATGCATGCTGGGAAAAGAACCAGGTTGCAAAGCAGCGCCCTCTAGCGGCGGCTACACTGGTACTGCTCCTATAAAACCTTCCCTCTCAACAGCACCTCGGCTCCTATTTACATACTAGGCCAAAGTCTTTATAGACTAGGCCAAATGGAGGTACTGACTCGCCTGGGTGGGGGTTGGGGGTGGAGGGGACGGGATAGGTCAGGACATGGTGGGACCAGTCACAGGGATGATCCGGGGGTGGGGAGAAGAGGGAGCGGGAAGAGGGGGCGTGATACGTCATGGGGGAATCACAGGGATAAGCCGGGGGTGGGGGGAGGAGGAGGATACGTGTGTGTGTGTATGTGTACACACACACACACACACACACACACACACAGTGGTACCTCTGCTTAAAAATTTAATGCATTCCGAACGCACATTCGTAAGTAGAAAAAAAAAAGTAAGTTGAAGCAACCCTATCTAAAAAACGTAAGTAGAAAAAATCCTACCTAAACCGTATCCAAGATGGCAGACGGAGCTCCATTCTTAAGTAGAAACATTCGTAAGTAGAGTTATTCGTAAGTAGAGGTACCACTGTATATATTCTGGCCTTCAGCCAAATCAATGAAAGCAGTTCTTGTGCTCCCATGTATTTTGCCTTTTCAATGCCCAGCTGAAAGGTTGGTTTATCCAGTGGAGTAACACCAGGCAAAAGTGGCCGGGTTGGAGGGATTTATTCTCATTGCATGGCTGAAAACCACTTAGGAAGAGGGTTGGGCGCAAATGCATTAGATTATGGTTAAGCAGCTTATGGACGTAAAAACACATTAGAACTTTATAGCACCCTATAAATTATAGGCCTTGCAGCTTGCTCTTTCACAATGGGAGATAATTGCATTCATTAATCTACTACTACTAGGACCATAATATTGCCTTCCAAATAGTTCTTGTGTTCCGTTTGCTCTCGGGTTGATCAGCTGGGAGCAAAGCGCCTTGGTGGGGGTGGGGGGGCAACAACAGCTCTTTCCCTTTCTTCCCACCCTCCTTATGACTTTTAAAATAATGATGATTTGTTTTCATTGCAGAATTTTAGATCTGGGTGGGAGCTCATGCATCTTTCAGCTCACTGGTGTGTGTGGAGGTTCCTTTCTGAGGATAAGATTCCAGGGTTGTGAAAAAGAGTAAAAGGTTGTGAGCGAGAGCCTAGTTGAAAACTGCCCTGCAAAGATTGCAAGCAGAATGGCTTCTGATATGACTGGCCCTTTAAGGAGGACCCAATCCACTTATAACAGGAACCAGGGCTGACATTACTTCATGCTAGCTATTTCTCGGAAATGAAAGTGGGTTAATTGGTGAAGTGGCATTTTCGGAGACTTCAGTTGGGCTTGTAATTTCTAGATCGCTCTCAGAAAGAATTCACCCAATGCCTCTGGAGTAGGATTACTAGATAGAGCCATCCAGTCTTTGCATAGCTGCCAAGTTATCCCTTTTTTAAAGGGATTTTCCCTTATGCTGAATAGGCTTCCTCACGAGAAAAGGGAAAACTTGGCAGCTATGAGTCTTTGTGATGAGCTAATTTCTTTGGCTAGGCAGCAAAGAAGTGGCAAAGCGGAAGATCATTTTCAAGTGGCATTTGCACACATTGATTAGCTTGTGGGTTCCGTAATGATGAAGTCTGCTTACATAACCCAATGTTGTGAACACTCTCCTCCCTGCAGTCACATAGAAACAGAGGGAGCTGCCTTTTTTCTGTCTATTTATCTGTCTAGCTTAGCATAGTCTGCTCTGTGCCCTGGTGGCTCGGTGCTAGAACATCTGCTTTGCATGCAGAAGGTCCCAGATTTGATCACCAGGCAGGGCTCTGAGAAAGAACCGTGCCTGATTTCATGGAGAGCTGCTTCTAGTCAGTGTAAATAATGCTGAGTTAGATAGGCAGTTCTTGAGTTTCTACCAATGACTTTCAGCAACCCTCCGGGTTTCAGGGAGGATTCTCCCCCAGTCCTAATCGGAGATGTTGGGTACTGAACCTGGGACCTTTTGCATACAAAGCAGATGCTGTACTGCTGAGGTTTTGTCTCCCCCCTCATTATAATGGTCCAGCAGTCTTAAGGTGAGAAATATATTTCTCATCACCTGCTCTCTGAGTCTTTTAATTGCTGGGGATAGAACCTGGGAACTGTAGTTTAAGGGTACTCAGATGTGATAGGATGTGCGTCTGTTGGGACATGCTCCACAGCAAGTCACGTGACCTGCACCATGATCTCGCTAAAAAAACAAAACACACTGCACTTTTTTGGGGCGTGAACTTGTACAGCCCTGAAGAAGAAAAAAAGCTTTTTAGAGGTGAAAGCACAGCACTCAAAATATCTGTTGCAATCTAGCACAGGAAAAAAAATGGGACATCCCATTTTTTTCCAGGACACTTGGCGGGTATGCAATCAAGCTCTCTTCCTAGGGAAACGTAGCTCTGTGAGGGGAATAGGGGTCTCCTAAGAATTTTAAGAGGCAAAGGGTTCTCCAGGATTCTTTGGGTGTGTGTGTGGTGGAAACCATGAATGTTTAAGGAGTATAATGATGCTTTATATATAAGATGTGTATCTGGCCTTAGTATCTGATAGCTTGAATTTCCAGCCATAAACTCTTAAGTCCTGCCAAACAGTCTTCCTTTCAGGCACTGGTAGGCTGGGACCCCTTCCCTTGTAGCCATTTCAGACTATTCTGTTTAACAAATCAAGACGTCTTTTCTGCAAGTTAAGCAAATTCCGAAATCATAGATTATGAATTAAAGGTATTGATGGTGCATTTTAGCAGGTTATCACGGAGCATTTCGTTCAATCTGTTTAGGGATAAATCTGACATCTAATTCTCCAGTTACTCCGCAATCATCTCTCTATTGATCTCTCCCTCTGCCATGCTTGCATAGTGTTTTATAAACTTTACTATTCACCCAAAGGAGTAGATGGATTCCAATAGATAGCCTGATGGATTTGGTAAGCACATAGCCATATTTAAATAGACAACATTTTCCTTCCACACTAAGCTGATTCTGCTTATATGAACTGATCACATCTGGTTGACGTGTGAAAGAAAGCCCTGTGAGGGGAGAGACTCGCCGAATGGGTGCAGACCCTCTTCATCTGCTGGCTGAATGTGTGGATGATAGGCCCATGGTCTGACAGCAGGGCTGGCCCATGAAGCCTTGCAACCTGGATAGCTCAGTCGGTTAGAGTGTGGTGCTGGTAATGCCAAGGTTGCAGGTTCGATTCCCGTATGGGACAGGGTCCCTTCCAACTCTACGATTCTAACACACACACACACACACACACACACACACTGCAAGTTCTTCCAGTTCATGAGGAAGTAGCCCCTAGTGAGGAGCAACATAATGTAGGCAACCCATAATATATTTACCTCGTTCAGTGCCCATGTAAGATGGGGTATGTGGTGAGGAAGGCAACTGGATCAATGACAGTTGTTTATTGGGTGGGTGGGTGTCCAGACACACTGAGGAAGGAGAGGGTCCTCTGCACACCCCAGGGGTGGACTTTTCCTTCTTTTTGTATTACTTTTGTTAGCTCAGTTGGTTAGAGTGGGATAACTCCAAGGTTGCCGGTTTGATCCCCATATGGGACAGTTGCATATTCCTGCATTGCAGGGGGTTGGATCAGATGACCCTCAGGGTCCCTCTCAATGTTACAATTCTACGATTCAGGTGGGTAACAAATTACCCTAATATACCTGGGGGCAGGGGGCAGAGAAACTGGGATCCTTGGTTCACCAGCGGTTCTCCACCCGAGGCACCTTGACACACCCCACCACTGTCTTGCTGTGCCATTTGCTCTGGCTTCATGCCTGCTTTTCAGCTGAGGATGCCAGGGTCTTAGCAAAGAGCACCAAGATAATCCAGGCAGCTTATAACAGACATGATACCGAGATGACATGGGGCCATCCAGTTTAATCCATCATGGCTGACCTATAGTGTGCTTTGTAGTGGCTGGTTCTGCAGGTCCAGTGGGGCCCAGATGCAGGGGCGGACCCAGGATCAAAACAGGGGGGGGAAAGCCATGGTAAAGGCGTCTGGAAGGGAGGAGTGGGACAGGAATGGGGATTAACACTCCCGCCGCCGCCCAAAGTGCTCCACGATCCTTCGGGGGGGGGGCAGCCTTAGGGAAGCCTCCGCCGCCTTATTCACGGCTCCTCCTTGGATCTCTCTCATCGGGGCATGGCGGGCGTGGCACACGCAAAGATGGTGCTGGCTGGAGGGGGCCCCTCCGGCTTGCCTTCCCTTTGTGTGCCATTTCCTTCCCAGCCGTGGCCGCAAGTGGCACTTGGCGAAGAAGGTGCGCCGTGGGAGCGGAGCGGGGTCCTCCTTTCTTTGCGCTTTCTGGAGCAGAGATTAAGGGCGGGCGGGGGGTGGGCTGGCGTCTGCGAAGAGGCTTGGTGGGGAAAGTTGGAGCGAGGCACAGCATTTATTTTTTTTTCTTCTAGGGGGGCAGCTGCCCCCCTGCCCCTTCTTGGGTACGCCCATGCCCAGATGGACAAGAGTCAGAACTTGAGTGCATAGGACCTTGCAGGATGCAATTCCTTTTTGTTCCCCACTTTTATGATCTTCCAACACAGCCAGATGGAGTTGAAGTTTCACTGCATGGGAAAGGTTAATGCCAGGGCACCTCTGTCATTTTGCAAACCTCTGCCTTGGACTGGATTTATACTTTGATTAAGGACCATGTTTCTGGTGGCCTAAATGAATACAGTGGTACCTCTACTTACGAATAACTCTACTTATGAATGTTTCTACTTACGAATAGAGCTCCGTCCGCCATCTTGGATGTGGTTTAGATAGGATTTTTTTCTACTTACGAATTTTTAGATAGGGTTGCTTCTACTTACGAATTTTTTCTCCCAATGCATTCCTATGAGATTCGACTTATAATTTTTTTCGACTTACAAATGTGCGTTCGGAACGCATTAAATTCGTAAGTAGAGGTACCACTGTAAAGGAGCTAGATAGCGGCATGCCCATTGAACTATCTCATGATTCGGGTATGGATGTCTCACCCTGTCTTTTTGGATTATGTGCCTATATATTTTCCTGGTTGGGTTACTTTTTTTGTTGTATTACATAGCGATGATAAGTCTCCCTTCCCCCCGTGGTTCATGTTTAGTTTTTGCAGGATTAGCCATTCTTTTTGTCTTATCGGTAGGTGACCTTTAAAGGCAGAACTTGTTCCTTCCTTCCTTGCCATTGGGAGTAACACTTGTGATATCTTAGATAAGCATTAAGTCCAGCCTTTGTCCTGGCTCCCACTGGATGAAGGGCTTGGACTCGGATTACGTTTTCTGTCAAAACCTTTCATGCTGAGATCAGTGTGATATATAAGCAGGTGCAAAGACATAACTGCAGTTGCGAAGACATTGATCCAACAGCTGACATCCTCCCTGGGCTCCTGTTAGGAGGAAGTGGAGCAGGCACAGCTCTAGCCTGGCAAGCAAGAGGCATCTTTCACCTGAGGGAGCAAAAAGAACTCCGCCTGGTGGGCTGGCCATGAGATGTCTCTTCACAATGGCATTGGTGTCTCTGTGTCCTAGGTGACACACTCCTGGAGCCACTCCAGGAGTGCTGGAGGGGGGAACCCTCCTCTGGCAACCAATGTGGCCCTTTGGTTTCAGATAGCATATGGGTTGTTGTTGTTGTTGTTTAGTCATTTAGTTGTGTCCGACTCTTCGTGATCCCATGGACCAGAGCATGCCAGGCACTCCTGTCTTCCACTGCGACCATCCTAAAAACCCCAGGACACAAATTTTCACAGCCCTTGGAGCAGCTATGGTGACTCATTAACCAGAAGTAATTGAGCATTAACTCTGGGAGTGTATACAGTGGTACTTCGGGTTACAAACACTTCAGGTTACAGACTCTGCTAACCCGGAAGTAGTACCTCGGCTTAAGAACTTTACCTCAGGATGAAAACAGAAATTGTGTGGCGGTGGCGCAGCAGTAGTGGGAGGCCCCATTAGCTAAAGAGGTACCTCAGGTTAAGAACGGTTTCAAATTAAGAGCAGACCTCCGGAACAAATTAAGTTCTTAACCAGAGGTACCACTGTATTCGATTCTGACCATACTAAGCTCCCTAGAGCAAACTATACATAGGAGTCTGACCTCACCAGAACCAACTGCTTTGCAGTTTAGCCATGCCCCTATCTGCTCCATGCCTGATATCTTATATGGCATCAGGTGTGGAGCAGAGAGACATGACTTGGCGTAAATGGGGTCTCCCACCACTGTTCCAGATTGTATAGTGCTGATGGGTCCCAAGTTAATCTTTTCAACTGTCAGGGCTTCTTCCAAAGAATTCGGGGGACTGTTGTTTGTTAAGAGTGCTGTGAGTTGTAAGAAGGTCCCTATTCCCCTCGCAGAACTACAGTTTCCCAAGAAACGATGTTGATTGACAAACCACACTTGGAATGGTTTCCCGTGTGCATGTGCTCTCCCCACTAAGCTATGGCAGCTGCAGAATCTGGTTCAAAAGTTGGCCACCATGTTATTGAACTTGAAAGCTTAGCTGGGGTCTCTAAAAACCTTATACTTGTAGCTGATAGTCTTCCAAAACAACAACAGGATTTCTTTCTCTTTCTCCCCTCCCAACCATTCAGAAGGAGGTTGTGGTGAAGCCTCATGACCTCATGGAGAAGCGTCTGGACCCCTTTGTGAAGAAGAAACGGGACGTGCTCACTAATGGACTGCCATACCACCTGAAAAAGAACAGACTGCACCATCACCACTACAGCTCAGACCGTGAGAATGACCGCAACCTCTGCCAACATCTCAGGAAAAGGAAGAAGTTCCTGAAAGGACTCAGACAGGTAGGAAGCGTTGAAAAATGTGTTGGAGTGGGATGGACTTATTTCTCCACTTTAGGCATACCTGTTTGTTATCTCTGGCATTGTTTTCCCTCCTGGTTTCTGCTGCCACGTCTCTCTCCTCTTGGGGTTGGGCCCTTGAGGTTGCCTCTTGGCAAGTTGGGAATGGAATGTTGAGTCAAAGTTGGGCTGATGTTGTCTTGGGTGTTTCTCTGGCTTAAAGATTCCTAAATGTAAATGAGTTGCTACTCCAGTCAATGGAACTGATGAGACTAGGGTTGTCTCAATATGACAGGCAGCCTAGGGGGGCAACAGACCCTTTCTCTTGTCAGACCAAAATGACCAGATAACAGCAAAGGTTGCTAGATACATAGATGGTGCAATTAGATTAAGGGCCACCAACTGACTGATAATTTCAGATACTAAAATGTGCCTTTTATTCAATGTTTTCATTTGTACATATTGTATTGTTTTATCATTGCTATGACCGTTGGCTATGGCGAATAAAGTTTATTACTTAAAAAAAGGTGGCACAGCTCTAGGGGAATGGCGTTGAGCGCCACGCCAGAAGGTGGTGCATGCAAGTGAGTTTGTAAGCAGGATTGCTTCTGGGATCTGTGTAGGATCTTGTGGGATCTTGCATTTCTGCTTTACGAGATATGTTCCTTGCAGCTGTACAACACAGGGTTGCTGTTGTTGTTTTAATTTTTTTTTTTTACTAAAATCCCAGGGGCTTGCAATTAAAGGAGAGAAAAAAATGGAAAATTAATGAACATAGAAGGACAAATGAGCTGGAGATTTCAGGGACAGAAATGGCTGTTTCCAATGGTGATTTTAGATGGAGAAATAGCACCCTATTTCAATTGTTGAGGTTTTATTTATTATATTATATTTTCATTTCCCCTCCCCACCTGGTAGGATCAGAATTTCATTTCCTCCAGAAGGGTTTTGTAAAAATTCCTTTCTTTTTAAGGAAACGGGTCACGGTTTGGCTTTGTTCATTACGACCACAGATGGCTCCAAGTGAGCAACTTGCTCTTACAAAGTTTGGGGGGGGGGGAGACTGAGGCCTTTGGTGCCCCTGTCCTCAACCTCCTCCAGGCTCCACCCCCTTGAGAGAAATTCAGGGCCTTAACTGGCCAACCTTCTGACCTGAAGACGGACACTCCGCCTTCATTCCATAGTTTTCTCCTGATGTGCTCCTGGTACTGCTGGACTGGTGATGTGTGGTGGGAGGCATCTGGTTCTTCAGGATCAGGGAAAGGTGCCTCTGAGAGCCTGGGCTGTGACCCTATAGGCCCTGGTGGTCTGGGAGGTTCCTCTGGGAGTTATTGTCCAACTGCCTCAGGTGCAGTGACCTCCAGTGATCTTCTGCAGTCTGCTCTGAGCCTGATCTAGATCCTGCTCCATATGTGGTGCCCCCTGCAGCCTCTATGTCCAGTTAACTGCTGGATGCAGGGCTCATAACAGATGTTGACAGGCACAATATGAATGGCATCTTAGGAAGGTGGATAATAGGGTGATGACTTTTTTACAACCTCATTTCCCTGTATCATAATTTGATGAGCTTTCATTAATGATTAGATAAAATCTTACTTTTAAAGAGATTTGATTAAAAAAACCTGACGCACAAAATGATTTTAAAAATTTCATCTATCAGTTTTTTTTGACCATTTTTGAAGTCACTGTAAGCAGATATAAAATTGAACCCAAGCTTTAGAGTCACATATATACAACATCAAACACACAAGGGTCATCAAACACACAAGGAAGCTTTTTTGAGCTGCAGTAACAATATAGACGCCGCTAGAGGACGATGTTTTGCTACTTCTCCTGTAGGTTCTTCTCCCAGCATGCCCGGCAGGGTCTGCTGGCTGAGTTTTGAGGTCCCAAAAAGGGGGCTTTTACCTTGCGCAGGTGTGACATTTGTATACCCTATGTTGCTAAGAACACTCCCCATTGTGGAATGTGGTGTTGTGTCCAAATTTGATACAAAATATATATGGAATTGTTAATACAATTTTATGAAACGGTAAAACGGCATACAAAAAAATGGTTTGTGCGTCACCTTTTAAAATATTTCAGTGGAATATACCTCATTTTAGTCATTAATAGACAAAAGTTCATCCATTTGTGCTACAGGAAATAATTTTTGAGAAAAAAAAATGAAAAAGTCATGACCCTAGTGGATAACCTGTTGTTGAGTACATAGTACAAACGTTGCCTAGATGCTACGCTGGCATGGCATCTCTATGTACTGAGGATGCACTCTTAATCTTGCTGGTTGTAGTGCATGAGCCCATGACTACCTTGCCATGCTGTATGATAGCGCCTTCGCGTTTTCTTACAGGCAAACCGTTGATGGAGTGCTCATAATTAAGTAGGAAGTTTTTTTGGGGGGGGGGTGACCATATGGTTTATGAAATAATAGTGATCGTTTCCAGTAGAAAGTGGCTTCATGTGTGCGTGCGTGCGTGTGCAAACACGCTTAGGAAGTACATGCATAGACGCAAACATACACCATGGAACTGCAACACCATTCAAGGAAAAGTTTTGGAGAAAATTTTAAGTGAACAAGTAGGAGATGGTTGCTTAACCTTTTGTATATTTGCCACTCCTTGACATCAAATGGCCCCACAAGTTGTTGTCCGTGCCCAAATCAGATCCAAAATGCATGTTTGCCTGCATTTTGAACTTGGGTGAGAAGGTGAAGCCACTCAGAAGTGGAGAGATGGTGGCCAGGCGTCTGATCCCAACCATTTCTCCTGTATTCCCCCCTCAAAGCTGTCTTTCCTCACGGAGGAAGAGACATTGCATGCCTGCTTATGCTCATTTAAACACAACGTGCAACCTCTCAGTGGTGCTGAATGCCCTGCCTGATGTGAAACAAAAAGAGCTGCCTTATGAATCTTTGTAGAAAAGCTTTCTGGCACAGTTTGCTTCTTGGGAGCCTCCAAAGCATGCAAGGGTTTCTCCGAGATTGCTTAAGGGAGGGTCTAATGCAGGCTTCCTCAACCTCGGCCCTCCAGATGTTTTTGGCCTACAACTCCCATGATCCCTAGCTAGCAGGACCAGTGGTCAGGGATGATGGGAATTGTAGTCTCCAAACATCTGGAGGGCCAAGGTTGAGGAAGCCTGATCTAATGTAAAGGTAGATCCAACAAATTGGACATTAGCAAACCTATTGTTTTGCAAGCTTGCTTAGAACAGTATAAATCACCCTCTGAATATCTGGCAGAAGGCACAAACAAGGATTGGTTGAAATGGAAAAAAAGACTTCTGCAAAGACTGAAACTGTTCTGAACAGTTTATTATAAGAACACTTTTATTATTATTAATTGTTTTATTTCTGTACTTCTTAGTTCCACATAGTAGCATCTGGTTAGAGCCTCGTAAATATTCAATATGTGATGTTCCATGTTTCCAACACAATATTTGGGTGCTGGTGTTCCAAATCTGAGAATCCTGTGAAAAGAAGACGGGAGGTTTTGAGCAGTTCCAAGTAGGAGGGAAATATCACTTGGCGCACAGTCAGAATGAGAAATTCATCTTGTTCCTTGTCGGATTGTGTCACTTTTAATGAACTGTAACGCCAGACTCCAGGCATGTCCATGTCACCCGATGCTGACTACGGTGGTCTTTCCACTGTTCAGGAAATGCTTCCTCAGAAGTGTTGAAGATAGCCATCTGGCCAAGAAGTGCCTCATAATATACAGCTCAGCATTGTGCTTGTGCATCGCAACACACACAAAGAGGAACACCTGCAAGGCTTAGAAGTTTAGAGAAAAGGAGAGAAAAGGGGGATAGGTTGCAGAGGTGTGAATGGTTTGGAGAAAGTGGAAAATCTCCCTCTCACATCATACTGGAACTCAGGGACCTCTAATGAAACTGAATGTTGGGAGATTCAGGACCGTTAAAAGAAAGTACTTATTTGCACAGGGCATAGTTCAGCAATGGCATTTTCTCCCACGAGGGGTAGTGATGCTACTCATGTGGAGATCTTCCTCGTTGCTTGATCCATGCTCAAAAATGCCCTGCCTGATGTGCATCCTGCCTCATCCTGTGCTACATTCTGTTATATTTCCAGAAGTGGTTTTGAGACTGTGTGAAAGCTCAAAGATAAGGTAGAAATTGATAGGGAAACACCCACCAAATGGAATAAATTGTTGTGTGAATGAAGCCTGGGTTGTGTGACAAGGACCCAGCTGCCAAAACTGGGTCTAGGTGTGGGAGAGGATTAAACCATTTTACTTCCTACCCCTTCTTTGTCAATGGTGGTGCACCACCTGTCTTGGTAGAGTCTTAGCAAGACAGCAGAAATTGAAGCTGGGAAGGGGAGAAGTGTCTGATTGGCTGTGCCAACAGTTGGGGGCGGGGAGCGAAGCCGATGAGTTTGGATAGCGTCTTGCTGTGCTGTTCCAAGGCAAGTTGACAGCAGTGACAAGCGATTTACAACATGCTATTTAAAGTTTTGGATTTGCAGCCTCAACGTTGACGCGCGAGTGCTCTTTAGCAACTGCTTTCATTACTCCCCATCCAAGAACTGCTAATTGAAAAGAAAGCAGTGGGTGGGTTTCAGAGAAGGAGGGAAGAACGGATTGACGTGACTGTATCAAATACACAGGCTTCTATCCTGGCTTTATTTTGACAATCTTATTAACTTGAGATTGGACTCCACCAGAATTTATGCTGCCTGCCAATCCCCCCGAAACAAATGTATATGCCTGTCTTCTAGGGACTTATCAGTCAAAGGCATATAGAGCTCCATGGAATATAATCCAAGATGGCTTAAGTATGCTTGGAAACCCTAGTCCTACTCAGTGTTGGAAGGTCAAGGGTGGCGTAGGAGTGTTTGGCATGCATGCAAACATTGCAGTTTTGGGGTGCTCCAGAGCACTGCTGTTGTGCGGGCTTCCCAAGTAGGGTTGCCAGACTCAATAGAGGACAGGACCCTTTGCTTGGAAATTATACAAAGGGTCTGCTGGTTTCTCTTTAAGGTTTCCAGACTCAAAAGAGAGCAGGGCAATTAAAGGCACAGAAGTCCTGTCCTCTATTAAGTCTGGCAACCCTATTCCCAAGGGGCCAGCCAGCCAGGCATGGTTAGAGCAGATGGGTAGACAAGATGGGCCACTGACTTGATGTTCCAGTCATGTTCCTAATAAGGATATCGAGTGTTTAAGAACTTAGAGATCCACCACCAACTCGAATAAGGAGTAGTGGTCTAGATCAGTGTTTCCCAAACTTGGGTCTCCAGCTGTTGTTGGACTACAACTCCCATCACCCAGATCACTGGTCCTGCTAGCTAGGGATGATGGGAGTTATAGTCCAACAACAGCTTGAGACCCAAGTTTGGGAAATCCCGAGCCAGTCTGTGAATTGGATCTCTCTGAATGGATTAAGGCTCCCCTAATGACTCTTAGCAGCACCCTTTACAGATTCCAGGGTTCATTGGGAGAAGCCTCGATTGCTTAAAGTGGCGTGATATTGCTGTAAATGTATAGTACATTTGTATAGATGGGGCTTTGATGTTGCTGTGTTCCTCATTTCCCCCCAAAACTGAAATCTCCTCCTCCCTCCCCTGCTCCTATTTGGAGCAGAGTTTCTTCCTTCCTTCCTTCCATTGACCGTGATCAGAGTTCGCAATTGTCTGCTCCGATCAGAAATGGAAACAAAATACCTCACCTAAAATATGGGCTGGTGGGAGGAACCAGAGCTGCTCTTTTCTTGGATGGAGGCGGGGGAGACTTTATCGCAGATGCTGTTGAATATTGTAACATCTTGAAGAAAATGTGTTAAACTAATTCTGTTTGGTATCTTACCATCTGGCCATGATAGCTTGCATTAAACACACACATATAAAAACATAAAGTGAACACACAGACACACCTTTACAGTTTTGCAGCTGAATCACTTGACTGATGAATCTGAGTTCCATCACATTTTCTTTCAATATGTGCACATGCTAAACCCCCTTTTTGTCAGCATTCCTTATGGATGCGTGTGTCTGAATCAGATAAGCTCCGTCTTCTATTGGGACTAATTTACTCAACAGAATATTGGCTGCTTAGTACCCACATCAGATAAATCTATAATGCCCACAAAGGCATCCGACAGAGAAGAGTCAAACTCTAGTGCTTTTGCTGAAGAAAGATATTCATTGTGGTTACTCTTCATGTTTTGGAGTTCTTCAGGAGTTATAAATTTACTGGAACACCCCTCCCCCCCAAACCCCCATTGTTCTGTAAAACTGAATTCAAAATCTAGCTTTAAACAAGCTATGAGGTAACGTTCTTTCTTTTTTGCATCTCTGCAATGAATCTGAAAGAGTTTTGAAGTCTGAAACACAAATGCAACTCGCACGCCTGTAGTGGGAGCACCAGAACTTGTCTCCACTTTGCCTGACTCATTGTTGTACTACTTTCCTACATCTAATGTATTTTAAAATTTTGTTGGAAGCCACCCAGAGTGGCTGGGGAGGCCCAGCCAGATGGGCGGGGTAAAGGAAAAGGAACCCCTGACCATTAGGGCCAGTCGTGACCGACTCTGGGGTTGTGGCACTCATCTCGCGTTATTGGCCGGCGTATAGCTTCCAGGTCATGTGGCCAGCATGACAAAGCCGCTTCTGGCAAACCAGAGCTGCGCATGGAAACGCCGTTTACCTTCCCGCTGTAGCAGTACCTATTTATCTACTTACACTTTGAGGTGCTTTCGAACTGCTAGGTTGGTAGGAGCTGGGACCGAGCAACGGGAGCTCACCCCGTTGCAGGGATTCGAACCACCGACCTTCTGATCGGCAAGCCCAAGAGGCTCTGTGGCTTAACCCACAGTGCCACCTGCGGGGTACAAATAAATAATAATAATAATAATAATAATAATAATAATAATAATAATAATCCGACATACACACAGAAGCAACACAGAGGTTCACTGGGGCATTCAGATCTATCACAGCAAGGACATTTTTATGAGAGGGGTAATTTCGCTAAGCAAATTTTTGTTTATTGACCTGTATGAGTTTTAGTTAATGAATCAACTATTGCTTCCTGTTTGTGTATAAATTAATAGGGGGTGAGGCCACATCTGCACTGCATATTTAAAGCACTCTTTTTATACCTAGAGAATCCTGGGAAGTGTAGTTTGAAAGGGTGCTGATAGATGACAGGAGACCTCCCCCCATTCCCCTCAAAGAGCTACAGATCCCAGAGTGGGTTTGCAATCAGTCCTTTCCCCCAGGGAACTCTGGTGTTTCTAGCTGGCTGTGTTGGAGGAAAAGGGTATGGAACTGACTATGCCTTTGGTCTGATTTGGCAGGAAGACTTACAGAGTTTCTCGTTTTCTCTTCCCCACCCCATTCCACACACCTCATTCGATAACTTCTCTCTTGCTTGCAGTATTCGACTTTACTGTGTTGCTTTGTGACAACCAACCCATCTGGAAGAAGAAAGGGCCCAGTTTGATAACATGTAGAATAAATCTGTATACCTGTACAAGAAAATGAGGGAGGGGAGTTAAGAAAAGGGACTTACTACTTCCCACACGTGCAGTTATAGAACTCACTCCTAAAACATACCCTTCAGCATTTCTCCGATGAAAATAGGGATGTCCTATTCAATAATAATTATACTCCTCCTCCTCCTCCTCCTCCTCCTCATTTTATTATTTATACCTCACCCACCTGACTGGGCTGCCTCAGGCACTCTGGGCAGCTTCTAACACACACACACACACACACACACACACACACATATATATATATATATATATATATATATATATATATATATATATATATAGAAAATAGGGATATCCTACAAAAAAAGCAGGATGTTCTGGGATCAAATCAGAAACTGGGATGACTTCTGTAAATCTGGGACTGACCCTGGAAAATAGGGACACTTGGAGGGCCTGCAAAAAGAGGCAGTGATGGCCAAGAACGTGGTTGGCTTTCAAAGAGGGTTGGGCAAACTCTTGGAGCCTCATGGAGTCTACTAGGTATGATGGCTCTGTTCTGCCTCTGCTTTTGGAGGCAATATGCTTCTGAATACCAGTTTCTGGAAACCACGGGGGGTGGGGGGGGGAAGAGAATGCCATTGTGCTCAGGTCCTGCTTGCAGGCTTCCCATAAGCTTCTGGTTGGCCATGGTGAGAACAGAAAGCTGGTCTAAATGGGGGGGTTTGGCCTGACCCAGGAGGTTCTTCCTGTGCTCCTACATCCTTAAACTTTAGTCTAATGTTCCCTGATACTTGGAGCCTGGGGAAAGAGAGGGCCCATGTGGTATCATGTAAAATATATTTGTTAATGCAAATAGAGGCGGGGAGTTAATAAAACCATATTAATTTCCATAAGCAAAAGATGGATGAAGCTGAGAAAAGCTTCCCCCAGAGGAGCAGCCGTTTAAAGTTACAACCATCTTGAGCTCATGATGACAGTGTATTATTTTGGTTTTTTTTTATTAAAAGATGATTATTTTCCACTTTTAAAATTTGGCACCGGCAGGGTTGGAAATTAACTTTTTGCATTAGTATTCAATAAATATTGCAAATGGTCCTCGCCTACGTTTAGCTTTCAGATAACAATACCCCCGGGTATAATGATTGGAAGTGTGTTTGTGCTGGAGGTACCGATGGGCCTGCTATTTCCACAAGCCGCAAAAGAAATGACGGTGTGTTGCGCACTGTTTTAGAGCCCCTCGTAAAACATTTCCTGGGGAACAGAATAATCATCATAATCGTCCATGACTGGAAGATGAGAGCATTAGAATAAACTCTTGCTCACCAATGCTATAAGCATATGGCATGGTGTTCTAATTATTCCTCTCCTAGACAGAATAACTTAAGGGATCAAGAAGCTGGCATAAAGAAAGCAGGTGTGAATTAAGCTGCCGTAAAAGTACACCAGGTACAAACTCCGTCCAGAAGCAGGGCTGTTGCTGGCTGGGTTGCCCAACCCTGGCAGAGGGAAAACAAGATTAAGTTACACCCCCTTTGTGCCAGCTTAACTTGACACTTGGTTGCACATGTAGTGTGCTAAGGATGTTGAGAGCTGTTTGGAGCCCCCACTTCCCCAAACAGAACTACAGTTCCCAGAGCAGTTTAAGCCCCTGGACAGCAGTCTAAGTAAGCACACAGGTGGCCCAGGTACAGTCTCCCAAACCATGGGGCTACAGTTTTAATTTCTACCTTAATCATGTGACCTAAGGTTAAACACTCATGTGAAAGAGCAGAGGAAAGCAACAGTTAATCATTAACCCAGCTAGGAATCTCAGAGAGCTGTCTTCTAGCTCAGTATATGCCAGTGGAATTTTCCAATGTTAAGCCCTTCAGCAATATACATACAGGCATTTTCCATTTCAGTATGCAATTGAACAATTCTACTTAATGGTTTCCAGCAAATGGAATTTAAAAGCATGCTGCTTCCAACTGCAGTGGTTGGACACATCCATCAGGCTGTTGATAGCCTTAATCCTCCATGCATTTGCCCCATCCTCCTTTAAAGCTATCAAAGTTGGTGACTGTCACTGCAGAAGTTTCTTCGGTAAACTAGTTTGGAGGGTGAGGAATCTTTCCCCAACATTATTAAATTCTCAGTTTGTTGGTTGGGATTTTCTGTTTACTCACTATACACTGCAGAAGCCAAGGGGTCCTACATCTTCATTTTATGTCTGCCCTTATAGCAAAGGGGTAATAGAAAATCCAAAACAGTGTGGCCTTAAGAGTATGAATACTGAGTCCTAAGGCATAAATAGATTCCCTCTGTAGTTGAGAATCTTTTATCTCCTCTTCCTTTCCTTGCTGGCTCTTCCTTCTTTCAATATATAATCTTTCTTGGTTCAAGGTCAAGAATCGTATTAGAATGATTGACAGATATTTGTGGCTTGCAGTGGAATAATATGTAGTGTTCCTTGCATTTGATGGATGGATTTTCTTCCTTATTGATGGATGGCTATATAAGCATAGAGGGGCGCAGGTGACGCTGTGGGTTAAACCAAAGAGCCTAGGGCTTGCTGATCAGAAGGTCAGCGGTTCGAATCCCTGTGACAGGGTGAGCTCCCGTTGCTTGGTCCCAGCTCCTGCCAACCTAGCAGTTCAAAAGCACATCAAAGTGCAAGTAGATAGATAGGTACCACTCCGGTGGGAAGGTAAACGGCATTTCCGTGCGCTGCTCTGGTTCGCCAGAAGCAGCTTAGTCATGCTGGCCATATGACCTGGAAGCTGTACGCTGGCTCCCTCGGCCAGTAAAGCGATATGAGCGCCGCAACCCCAGAGTCATCCGCGACTGGACCTAACAGTCAGGTCAGGGGTCTCTTTACCTTTACTATATAAGCATAGACCTGTCTCGTAATTTCCTTATTCATTCTCTGCATTTTTCATTGTATTCCAATGGCAAATAGTGAGAACAGCACAGCAAATGTGACATTTCCCAGTCCCTTTCTCCAGCTGCTCTCACCATCCAGACATCCTGCCTAAATCCCATTAAGGAGATCTGCATGCAGAAGGAGGCTATGGTGAACCTATTCCTTACTGAAACGGAAGCTAGGTCCAAATGTGTGTTCATCCAAATGCAGATCTGATGAGTGCATTGTGTTGCTTCCAAGGGAATGGACCCTTTGGGGGTTTGGATTTTGAAACAGGTCAGGAAGGGGGTGGGTTGAAGGAAGATTGAATATTTAATTATTCAGGATAGACAAAAAGGACTGATAACTGGACTGACGACTTTGGAACTTACTGGACTGGAAGGGAAAGGCCGAGACCAGGGGAGGGAGGGGAAAATCATGATATTCAAAATTTGTGAATGCAAGAATAATAAAGAGGTTCTTTGGAGGACAAAAAATAGGCAGGTCAAGAAAAGTAATGAGTAGAGTTGATTATGAAAAGATTCGGAAATATTAATTTAGAATGATTAAAGAGGATTTAAAAATTGGGATAGTTTTTATAATATAAGGTGGAATTTTTTTTTTTGTGGCAATAGAATGGGAATAAGAATAAGAATACTGCTAAATAAGAATTGAAAATGGAAATCGGGGTAGGGGGGAGGTTGGGGAGGCCCACACAATGATTATAGAAATATAAGTAATAATGATGTTTTATCTTCTTCTTTTTCCTTTTTAGTCTTATTTTTTCTTCTTTTTTTATCTTTTTCTTTTTAGGGTTTTTTTTTCTTTTTGTTCCCCCTCCTTTTTCCTCTTTGTTTCTTTTTCTTTTTGTTTGGATAATTGGTTGGATGGATGCCCCCCCTCCGTTTCCTCCCTTGGAGCCTCTCGGTGGCAAGGGGGGTGCCGGGGGGAGGGGGAGGGGTGGGGAGAAATTCAACCATAAAATGAAACACTGCCGGCTGCCTACCGTTCGGGGGTCCCTCTGGTGGGAGGAGAGGGCTCTGGGAGGATGGACAGAAGTCAGTGGAAAATATGCTATGTATTTTTTCTTTTGTATGTTTGTTCTCTTTATAATATAAAATCAATTTTATATATATATATATATATATATATATATATATATATATATATATATATATATTAAAAAAGGGAATGGACCCTTTGGAAACACATTGGAATCTGCATCTGGATGAGGCTAGAAGCATTGATTTTGGTTCTACAGCCAAGTGTGTGGGAAGCAAAAGCAATGAGTGCTGTTGTACTCAGGTCCTGCTTTTTTGCTTTCCACAGGCATCTAGTGGGTTGCCATGAGAACAGGATGTTGGACTAGATGGGTTGCTTGGTCTGATCCAGCAGGCTTCCATTAAGTGGGCATCAACCAAGCACTGGGGGTGCAGGAACCAGAGTCAGAACAAGAAGGTACAGCCCGGTTGTCCAGGACTAGGGGGTCACTTCTGCCTCCAGGAACAGACCTGTCCTCTGTGACACAGTATGCATCTGCACACTCAATGTCCCCCCCTGTAAGGCAGAGGAGTTTGGTGAGTGAACTTGCTAGGTGGGCATACCAACCTGTTGGGACAGCTCTATTGTTCCCATGCAGTTCTGAACATCATGTCCTGATCTTGGACTCCTTCAGCTTGGGCTGTTGCTTCCAGACCACCTAGTCCTGCCCTTCCCTCCAGCTTGTGTGAGCTTTGAGGCTGCTATGAGCCTGCACATTTAATCTGCCTCGATAAAGACACCCTCCTTACTCTCATGTAAGTGCCTCTGCCATCGTGGCCTGAGTGGGAGCCCGGACACTGATCTCGCCTACATTTAGGGACAGGCAAATCTGTCAATTTCAGTTCGTCACACTTTCTCATTTTCCCCAGCCACAAGTTCAGTTCCCTACAGTTCCACATCAGTTTGCAACTTCCTTAAACCAGACAGAGGGCCTTCTTGGTAGTGGCACCCGCCCTGTGGAATGCCCTTCCAACAGATGTCAAGGAAATAAGCAGCTATCCTATTTTTAAAAGACATCTGAAGGCAGCCCTGTTTTGGGAAGTTTTTAATATTTACTGCTGTATTGTTTTAATTTTCGATTGGAAGCCGCCCAGAGTGTACAATAATATATTTATTATTATTATTATTATTATTATTATTATTATTATTATTATTATTATTATTATTTTATTAAGCCTTCATGAAAATTCATCAGCATTTTAATGTGGATTTCACACAGCACACACATTTTTGTAGGCAATTTCGCCAAATATGTGCACTTTTACAAGCATTGTTTTTCTCTCTAATGTAATGCATTTTTTGTTGTTTTCACAAGTAATATTCATGTTTATGCGTGATTTAGCCTAGCATATGCATTTTTTTAAAACAAATGCACACACACGACCAATGGCTATGTTTTGGCTCTCATATCATTTTGTAAAGTGTGAACTGGGTATGTTTCCCTTCTAATGTGAACTAAATGGGATTTCTTGCCCCATCGCTTCCCCGTGAGTAGACTCTCCAAGTCTGTTTCAAGGAATACAGAAAGGTCACCTGGAAACAACTTTAAATAAGTTGAGGGCAGGCTGAGGTTGGTGGTGCAATGTCCCATTCACCCTAATTGGCCAGCCTTTAAAGGTAATTTGGTATTTAGGGATGAGGAACCCCCACTGAAGAGCCTCTTTCTCTTTCTCCCCCTTCTGCTGCTCCTGCTGCCCTTCAGACAGCGGGGGCACCAGGAAAAGGCTTCAGATCATGATAGCACTGGATGTGTAGATTGTTGTGACAGAAGTCACAACAAATATCTGGGTACTAGCAGTACAGGGTTTTCAAAGGCTAATATCAGCACTTTGGACAGAGCTTGGAAACTTACTGGGAGGCAGGAGTTCTTTCAAGATAGGCAAGGTATGATCTCCTGATCTGGTCCCTGTTAGCATCACAGCCACAGTGTCTTGTGTTTTCTGGGTGGTCTTCAAAGGCAAGACCCACACAGAGTGCATTGCAGTCATCTAACTTAAAAGTTAGCCAGAGCACGGGCGACTCGTCTCCATAGGGGAACTTGACAGAACTTGCACAACACAACCCCGTATTGCAAATTATGTGAAACATAATCTCCATCTATGATGGAGAGTGTTCAGCTTTAAGGAGCTATGAGTTAAGATTTTAATGCTTTATCTATCTGTCCATCTATCATCTTTACACCTATCATATCTATCTATCTATCATATCTGTCTATCTATCTATCTATCATCTATCATCTATCTATCTATCTATCTATCTATCTATCTATCTATCTATCTATCTATGTCAAGGTGGCTCAGTGGCTCACCCCCTTTTTTAGTTATTGAATTCTTCTGTTTCCCTTAAGACACCCCTCTCTATCTATCTATCTATCATCTATCTATCTATCTATCTATCTATCTAAAGGTGGCTCAGTGGCTCACCCCCTTTTTTAGTTATTGAATTCTTCTGTTTCCCTTGAGACACCCCTCTCCTATTCTATCTGCTCAAGACTATTATAAGGGCTGTTTTGAATGTTGATTATCTGAAAGCATTTCTGGCTTTTCCAGCAAAGAGAATCTCACAGGAGAATGGTGTTCTTAGGTTCTAGCCCCCCCTGCAGACTAAGATGCGAAAATGCTCCTTTTTTTCCCTTTCTAAAACATTTTTGCTGATTCCAACCAGCAGAAGCGAGGAATCAGCTTTTCTCCCTTTTGCTGCAGCCATTTAGGAAATTCCACTCTTGCTCTTACCAAGTGCAGTTTACCCCCTCCCCCTCCCCAAGGCTCTTTATCCATGCATGCTGGTGGGATTTGCCACTGGAAGTCTTCCAAGTCCTAACAGCAGAAGCACATCACACCCATGGAAGACTGCTGGAAATGCAGACACCCACAAGCAGATCTAACTCATTGAATTGTAGCATTGGAAGGGACCCCCAAGGGCCATCTAGTCCAACTCCCTGCAGTGCCAGAATCTCAACTAGATGGCCATACAGCATCTGCTGAAAAGCCTCCAAGGAAGGAGAGTCCACCACCTTCCGAGGGAGTCCGTTCCACTGTGATGGACTCGTGGCAATCTGTTCCTACTGTCAGAAAGTTCTCCCTGGTGTTTGGCTGGAATCTCCTTTCTTGGAACTTGAAGCCATTGGTTCAGGTTCTACCCTCCTCTGGAGCAGTGGAAACAAGCTTGCTCCATTCTCTATGTGACAGCCCTTTAGATATCTGAAGAACTACTTTCAGCTGTAGTTCAGAGAAGCTTGAACTAATTCAGTGAACTATGCTAAATTGAACGAGTTCATTCCAAGCACCGGTAATGGGCCCTTGTCTTTAAAGTGCCTTCTGTTCTTTTCGTTTTGTTTTCCTGCTTTCCACAATGTCTTAAACCTTTTCCCAGCCTCTTTCTGCCTTGTCAGGACTGGATCATTGGCAACAGAAAGTGTTGAGTTTTTGTAGCTTGCAAAGCTTCCGCCCATTAATTCTGGGACACTGTTTGAATCGCTTAAGATTGAGTGCTTTTAAGAAGAAGCCATTGGCCACCCTCTCAATTTGCTTAGTGTGTTTTTGTGTCTGTAAGGAACACAATTGTTTCTGCGGGACTTAGAAAGAACCGAATGTTATTCTTTTGCTCTGGCGTTGCTTGTACCATTCTTTTCTGCTATAAAGCAGCAGCAAGATATTTCAGGATGTTTTCTTGTTGGGAATGACACAAAATCTCACCCAATGGAAAATTTACAAGAGCTTTGGACTTCATTTTCTAATGTGCCATATTAAAGAATGGTTTTTTGGCAGCAACCTCAATTCGTGCCTCAGAATTCCTTGATGAGTTAATTATCAACTTGAACATATAGAAAGGAGTGAAGGATTTTATTTTTTTTAAAGAATTCATGGTGAGTTGACTTTTAATGATCTCCCTTATGCATCCAGTAGATCCCTGTGGTTTGCAGGAAAGTTCCTCTTGCAAGTTCCAAAGATCTCATAAACCTGTTCTACAGTAACTCAAAGCAGGGTTTTTAGTTTGGCTGCCCCTGTTCTGTGGACTAGCATTCCAGTTGAGATATGACCCACTGCCTGTACCTTCTGGGAACAACTGAATACACCCCCCCACCAGCTGTCCAAGCTGAATAAATGGGTCTTTGCCATGAGTATTGTTTTAGTTTTGCTTAGATGGAGTGGCTGGTGTTTTTTTTTTTTTTTAAAAAACAGCTTTTGTTATTTTATTGTACATTGCCCTGAGACGATTGCATAGAAGGAAATCAATAAATTGATGGTGATGTTGATAATAATTTCTGAACAAGTGGATGTAGGAAATGCAAACTAGAAAGTTTGTTTTCCACATGCAATCATTCTGCACCCTGGTTAAGTTGATAAACTTTGTTACTAGTGGAGCTGTTCCTTGTTGCTCTTTAACAGTGTGCCCTGTGGATGGTGCTGTGGTTAAACCACAGAGCCTAGGGCTTACTGATCAGAAGGTCGGCGGTTCAAATCCCTGTGACGGGGTGAGCTCCCATTGCTTAGTCCCAGCTCCTGCCAACCTAGCAGTTCGAAAGCACATCAAAGTGCAAGTAGATAAATAGGAACTGCTACAGCAGGAAGGTAAACAGTGTTTCCATGTGCTGCTCTGGTTTGCCAGAAGTGGCTTTGTCATGCTGGCCACATGACCTGGAAGCTATACGCCGGCTCCCTCGGCCAATAATGTGAGATGAGCGCGCAACCCCAGAGTCGGTCACGACTGGACCTAATGGTCAGGGGTCCCTTTACCTGTGGATTTTACTGTGCTTTATATTCATAACCACTAAGTGTCCCTACTTTGTGGGTCTATGTCAGTGCTAGAGCATTTTCTCTGCATTCAGAAGGTTCCAGGTTCAATCCTGGACATATCTGGGTAGAGAGAACCTCTGCCAGTTGGGAGAAAACTATATTGAGCCTGATGAACCCCAGCGTTTGATCTGCTTTAAGCCAGATTCCTATGCTCCTACTTAAAACAGCCCTTAATTCAGAACCACGGAGACTGGAATCTTACTTTAGTTTGAGAAGAATAACCCTCCTTGAGTGGTAGAGCAGCAGATACTTTGCATGGAAAATGTCCCATGGTGAATCTTCAGCTTCTCCAGGTCATGCTCAGGATAGACACATCAAATTGTTTCCAGCTCACATCAGTTTCACACCTGTTCTTTCATACATATGCTCCATCCACTGAGCCTCTTGGGCTTGCTGATCAGAAGGCCGGCAGTTCGAATCCCCGCGACGGAGTGAGCTCCCATTGCTCTTTCCCAGCTCTTGCCAACCTAACAGTTTGAAAGTATGCCGGTGCAAGTAGATAAGTAGGTACTGCTGCAGTGGGAAGCTAAATGAAGGATGGGGAGAAAACCAGAATTTGCTGGCTCCACCCAATGTTATTTGCAGGCTGCAATGTTCAGGGCACAACTAGAAGCAGTTGTGGCTCTGACTCTAACTTGCATGCGGGGTCCCTGCTTTCCACCCTTCCGGTCTCAGTAAGCACCGCTTGCTACTGCTGCCATTTCTCGAGGTACTTGGGCCACACTGAAGGAGCAGAAGCCTCCTAGACTAGATTTGGGAAGGTCTCCTGAAATGCCATTTTCAAATTGTAAGAAAACATCCCCCAAAAGTGCAATGGAAGGGAGAGAGACCCAATTCATGCAGGGATCTACAAGGAATCGGAGCTAAAAATATGGCAGAGTTCTGGAAAATAGGGGCAGTTTGATGCTACAACTGCTTCTCTGCAGAACTATGTACACTGCTGTCGCTTTCGAGCAAGGTTGTCTTCTTCACCTTTTGGCCGGCACATCTTTTATTAATTTAATTGATTGAGCTCTGCCAGCTGCAACGTGCCTGCCTCCTTCGTTCTGCTGTTTGACCATTATTGCAGTTGACGGGTGTCTGCAGCAGACCATGCCCTGCGGGCCTGTGCTGAAGTTTCTAACCAACATGACGTTTGGGTACAGCATATTGCCTTGGTTAGATGCGGCTTTTTGTGGAATTCCATTTCTGGGAATGATTTGCAGCTTCAAGAGGAATGCCTGTGAGCCAAGGGCCGTCCTGTGGGATCCTAAATGGGCCAGTTGTATATTTCAAGAGGTGGAGGTGGTGGGGAAGAGGACCTCTTTCCAAATGCACTCCTTTCCTAGAATTCACTTTCTTGCATTGGCAGCCTGCGTTGAGATTTAACTCCCAATAAGTGTATAGGAAATGGCTTGGCTGGATCAGGCCAAGGGCCAAGCAAGATCATCTCTGCACTTTCCCCTATAGAATCATGGGATCTGTAGTTTGTTAAGGATGCGGAGAGTTCTTACAAGACCACTAATTCAACTCACAGAGATATAGTTCCCCGAGTGGTTTAACAATAGGAGAATAGAAGTCCGCTAACAAAAGGACCAAGTAGACTTGGCAGGGGAAATCTGTGATTGGTTAGAAATGCCCTTTTCTTGGGGCTTCCCGAAGGGGAGGTCAACTTGTAACCTGAGGGCCTATTTTATGTGGCCCTCAACCCTAATTACCTGCATGTAGCAACGAAAGGGAAACATGTGAGGAAGGAAGAAGGGCAGAGAGATACAAAATATGTCCTACCTATTTTTTTTTACTCAAATCCCACCTACTGGTGGTTTTGGCCCCCGACAGGTTACCCTTGGGGAAATACGGTTGCTTAACTATAAAGACCACTGTCTTGCTAGAGAACTAGCACAATATTTCCCCTGAAAGAAATTTATTCGGATGGGCCAGTTTCCTATATGCAGGATTTGATTTTATTCATTGGAGAGCATTTCGTTCTATGACCATCACCCGTCCCTACAAACATACAGCCCAGAAGGTGCATATTAAAAACCCACCTTAGATCTAAGCTATTCTTGACCATCACCATCATCACCCCCACCCCCATATTTGAAGTTGTTCCAAGACTTCAAAACCTGGGATAAAGTTTGGTGGGGAGAGATTCAGATGTGCCCTTATGCCCAATTAATACATTTGAATTTGGTGGGAAATTCCCTGCTCTGCTTCCATATATTAGAAGTAGCCAGTGAGTAAGCACACTTGCCTGATTCATGCTAAAGTTACTTAATGGGTGGTGGTTATTCCAAGGGCGAGGGACTAGTGTGCAGATGCTTTTTGCCTTCATCATGGCAGCCGGAGGAGAACAGTCGAGAGTTCATGGCCTAATTCAACTAGCCCAGCCGTACACCTCGAAGAGCACACTTATCTTCTCTCCTATTTCAATAGGACTGTCTGTCTATTTTTCCCTCCGAAGAGCACTTCGGAACGCTTTTGGTTTCTCCACTCACTCTGCAAGAATCCTTTTGTCTGTCTGCCAAACGCCGACAGGAGCCTCCTACCCCTTTCCACCATCTTTGGCCTTGGAGCCTTCCACAAATCAAAGCAAATCTGTGGTTTATTTTTAAATACAGCCCTTCTGGAGTGTAATTTCATTAGATTGGCATCCTTTAATTTGGAGTCGCCGCAACAGCTGTCGGTGCCCTGCTTTGTTGCCCCTCTTGTGGATCACGGGCTATGCTGGGTTAACCTGCTGAATAAATACTGTAGAAACAACTATTAGCTACACAGATCATTAGGAGCGAGGGAGATATTTGATTCGGTCCACAGCTAGAGACAAACCTACCTTATTCCTGCTTTCTGAAAACATTTACTTAATGTTCAAATATCAGGATATTGTCTTCCAGGTCTTGAAAGCTGAAAACTTTCTATCTATCTATCTATCTATCTATTTTTGAATTTATAAAATTTATATACCGCCCTATACCTGGAGGTCTCAGGGCAGTTCTCAGAACAAAATCAGAATATAAAACCACAAAATATATAATCAAAATAAAAACAACAACCCAATAACCGCCCCCCCAAAAAAACCCACAATTTAAAAGGGCATAGGAATTCTGAATTGTAGCATATTTTGCAGGAGGCATCTGTATTATTTTTGGTTACGTGTTCATTCATTAAATAAAGAAATACAAATATTTAAACGGCATGGGGAAATGTCTGTGCCCAAATCTGTGGATAAGCAAAATTCCCTACCAAAAAAAAAAAATGTGTCTGTTGGGTAGGAATTTGCACTGAAATGCTGATGAATTTTCACAATGATTTTTTTTTAAAAAGTACACCACAAAGCGATGTGGAAATGTGGAGAATTTGAACTTAATATTGGGAAAAATGGGAACATAAGAGAAACTGAAAGCAACACACTTGCCCATTTCTGCTGAACGTTCTTGGGTGGGTAGGTATAAACCCATTTAACAGCGGGGGTTCCCTTAAGGACCAGTGTGGTGTAGTGGTTAAGAGCGGTAGACTCAGAATTTGGGGGACCAGGTTAATGTCTCTGCTCTTCCACATGCAGCTGCTGGGTGACCTTGGGCTAGTCACACTTCTCTGAAGTCTCTCAGCCTCACCCACCTCACAGAGTGTTTGTTGTGGGAGAAGAAGGGAAAGGAGAATGTTAGCGGCTTTGAGACTCCTTAGGGTAGCGATAAAGTGGGATATCAAATCCAAACTCCTCCTCCTCCTCCTCCTCCTCCTCCTCCTCCTCCTCCTCCTCCTCCTCCTCCTCCTCCTCCTCCTCCTCCTCTTCTTCTTCTTCTTCTTCTTCTTCTTCTTCTTCTTCTTCTTCTTCTTCTTCTTCTTCTTCTTCTTCTTCTTCATGTAGCACCGGAGACCCCTGACTGGGTCCCCCAACCAGCAGCAAAGCGGCAAGTTCATAAGTGCAGGGTTCCTTCATGAGAGTCAAGGCTCCCAGAATTTCTCACAACTGGATGAAGCTTACAAACTACTGGCATATACCATCAAGTATGGGAGCCCTTGGCTTAGGAGAAAGAGCATATCGAGTCAGGTTCAGAGTGGGGAGAAAACAACCTCCACTTAAGAAGAAGAAAACAAGTTCATCTTCTCTGACTGCGTGGAAGTATGCTGGACATTTGTTTTGATGATGGTGGAAGAGAAGGTGGGTAGATTGCAAGTGTAGGGTTGCCAGAATTTCCTGGGCATAGCTAAGATTCAGCTGTCTGTAACAGCGCCTGTCCACAAATTGCTTAAATGTCCGTGAAAATCTGGATGTATGGCAACCCATGTCAGAAGTGTAGGTTTGGGTGAGTTTCCTTAGAAATAGCTCAAAAACATCATTTAAAAAAAAAAGATTTTGCAAAATAAGCTCAACAACTTAGAGCAAACCTAAAGAAAGCTCAGCAACTTTGGCAAAAAACAACAACAACTTAATAACTTTTGTGTCTGGATTTTCACTCTTTGAAATATGACAACCCCATCAAGTCACCTGTTTGAGAGATCTCCAACAGCTCTAACCTGGTTGAATGTAAAATCTGGGCTTGGACCATGCAGGGCATGAGGCAGACAGTCCCCTCAAGTGCCAGAGGACACCCAAAGCCCAAACAGGAAACATGAGTGCAAAGGACAGATGGTCGTGCTTCTTGGCTTTGTTGGCACAGTGTGCAGATGTGAAATATAAACAGTTCTGTTGCGTATGACAATACAAGGCTGGAGAGGGGAGTTATTTGACCTCAAGTGTTCCAAGAATGCATGCAAAAGCTGTTTCAAGAACACTCTCTCCCTCTCAAGGAGTTGTGAATTTGTCTCTGGAAGATCCTCGAAAAAGTCAAGTGTTGTGCATAAGACATGCTTCTAAGACAACCGCCGACAGAATACCACTCTTTCTGAGTTCAAGATTACTTAGAAATCAGGTCCTCCCTACAAAAGGGCATGTGTTGTGGTGTGACCTGGCAACCAAACCCTGTGTTGTGGGTGGCAACGTCTGGATGGCCACAACACCCTATTGGAGGTCCCTCGATCTTGGGTGCAATCTGACCAATGGGATGCCATCTAAACTCTATCGAGGGACCTCTGTTTAAGCCCATGCGCAAGTCCCGGATCTTCCTCTTTTGGGCCAGTGCATTGAAACACCCGCCCACCTCTCCCTATATTTAGGGCTTGCACGCATGACCTTGCTATGCCCTCGTCTGTTGTTGGGGACGGGCACGGCAGGAATTTTCCCCACTTGGCTGATTGGCTGGTGCCATTTGGGTTTCGCCTGCCACGTAGCAAATCGTCACAACTTGTAAGGTTGCAGATATGCTCTGGTTCAGGTGATAGGGGTGGCAGAACGCTCTGGCCATCCCTATGCGGTGGGTATCCAGGGACTCTTTGGTTGGTCAACCCTGAGAGGGGTTGTGCCCTGAGCCTGAGTCCGGAGGACTAGCAGGGCTCCTGCTTTCCACTGTCCCAGGTGTTCACCCAAGGCTGACCTATGGTGTGCCCTGGGTCAGTGCTACCTGCAACGATGCAGGGAGCTAGTTGAACCAGAGCCTATGCAACCACTCACTTGATTGTAATCAATAAAGTTGTGGCCTAAATTATGCCAAAAACCAAACCTAAAATTTGAGTCTTGTCTGAATTTATTTGGGGAAGGGTAAAGGGTCTACACATGCAATTAGATTTGGGCTTGAATTCCACCTAAAGCAGTATTTGAGGTTTTGCATGGGTTGAATCGTTTTCAAGGTGAGCTGTGTTTTTTACACATGCACACACACATATACACAGGGGAACAGACACACAGTTTAACAGTAACTTCACTGTTCTATCAGATACTGGCTGATCCCTAGTGAAGACATTGCACTGCCATACATGGTCTATTATTCAAAACAATTTAGGCTCCAGATATCCTGAACCTATGGTCTGAATTGCAATGCATCATCTACTTCACCATCTATAGTTGTGCTATTACATGCAGTTAGTGTTTAGTGATTATCACACTTAACACTAATGCAACTAGCAAAGGTGTGAACAATATCGACTCCAGAGATGCTTCCAAAATTATTTTCTTTTTGATCTGGCTGTTTCACTGTTCTGCTCCTATTAGTTCCCTGTAAACTTTCTGACATTTGTAGAGGCACATTCCAGGTTCGTGAACCTTTTTGGGGCCAGTGGGCACATCTGCCATTTTGAGATTTGGCTGTGGGCGCCCTTCACACAGTGGCTGCTGTGGGGGTGTGGCACGTCATAAAAAATAGCTGCTCTGTGGGCTTGCTGTAAAAGGCTGAAATATAGCAGCAGCTGAGCAAGTGTGAACAGGAACTGACCAGAAAGTTTCTTGTGCATTGTGGAGGAGTGGCCCTGAGACCCCATAACTCTGGTCCTGAAAGACCTACACTGGTTCCCAGTATGTTTCCGAGCACAATTCAAAGGGTTGGTGCTGACCTTTAAAGCCCTAAACGGCCTCGGCCCAGCATACCGGGTTTTTTCCTCCATAGGACGCACCTGACCATAGGACGCATCTAGTTTTTAGAGGAGGAAAACAAGGGAAAAATATTTTGCTTTCTTGAATTGTCCTAGGCATAGCAGTCATCTCTTACAGGCCTAGGTGCCTTTGCCGCCCCCCCATTAAATATTTGAGGAAGCTTCTTTTGCAAAGGGGGAAAGCTCCAATTTTTTGAGATCAGCTCAAAGTTGCTGAGTTTCCTTGCAAAGGGAACAAATCCTGTTTTTATGGGGTTCAACTCACAGTTCTGCAGCTTCTCTAGGAAAGGGACCCATTTCTACAGTTTCCAGACAGATAATCTAATCAGCCAGTCACATGTCTCTCTCTGCAGACAACAATTGAGACCTAGGCAAGGGGCCGGGAGGGGCCGGGAGGGGCCGGGAAGGGAGCTAGTTCTCTTATCTCTCTCCCCGATCTCTAGCAATCAGCTGCTGAGCGAGTTCCTTTCAACACGCTCATTCCCTCGTTAGCCTTTAGCTCTTTCTTTCTTTTTTTTTTAAAAAAAACATGATCTGCCTTTAGCCCCTGGGCAATTTGGCTCCAGGGACCACACATTCGCTCCATAAGACACACAGACATTTCCTCTTACTTTTTAGGAGGAAAAAAGTGTGCCTTATGGAATGAAAAATATGATACCTGAAGGTACGTCTCCACCCCCATCATTCAGCCCAGACACTAAGATCCAGCTCCGAGGGCCTTCTGGCGGTTCCCTCCCTGCGAGAAGTGAGGTTACAGGGAACCAAGCAGAGGGTTTCGTCGGTAGTGCTGCCCTCCCTGTGGAACGCCCTCCCACCAGATGTCAAAGAGAAAACCGTCTACCAGACTTTTAAAAGACATCTGAAGGCAGCCCTGTTTAGGAAAGTTTTTAATGTTTGATGTTTTATTGTATTTTTAATACTTTGTTGGAAGCCGCCCAGAGTGGCTGGAGAAACCCAGCCAGATGGGCAGGGTATAAATAATAAATTATTATTATATGTTATTGAGACCTTTCACAGGTGTCACAGAGGACATACTGGTGGGTCCTCTGGCGTTCACAAGTGCCATGTTGGTGACCCCTGAGCAATTCTAGTATTAATGTTCTCTATGTTCACTGCTGTCTCTCCCCACTCCTCGCTGGCACTTTCCTGCTAAGTACGCATAGAGTTCTAGGTAATTGTTTTCCCAAGGCCTGCAATGCAAAGCAATCAAAATGAACGAAAGCAAATGGAAGAATGGAAACGCATAAGGTTTCATTTGTTTTTGTTTTCCACTCATTTTCATAGTTTCCATTCTTATTCATCTTCACATGATCGATTTTCACGGAGAGGTCCCTGTGTGCATGACGATCACTTGCAGATGTCCTACCTCCGCTGTTGCAGGCAGAATGCTCCTGAATGCCAGTTGCTGGGAATCACAAGTTGATAGAGCCAAACTTGGGTCTCCAGCTCTCTTTTTTTGGACTACCTTGGTTCTCAAACTTAATCTGTTCTGGAAGTCCGTTCCAAAACCAAAGCGTTCCAAAACCAAGGCTCGCTTTCCCGTAGAAAGTAATGCAAAATGGATTAATCCGTTCCAGACTTTTAAAAACAACCCCTAAAACAGCAATTTAACATGAATTTTACGATCTAATGAGACCATTGACCCATAAAATGAAAGCAATAAACAATCTACTGCAAAATAAAAAAAAATTCCTTCAGTAGCACCTTAAAGACCAACTAAGTTATTATTTTGGTATGAGCTTTCGTGTGCATGCACACTTCTTCAGATCAGTTCCAATTCAGCAACTTCTCTTTCCAGTCTGTTCCTGAAATTTTTCTGTAATAAAACAGCTGCTTTGAGATCTTGTATAGAATGTCCTGGGAGATTGAAGTGTTCTCCTACTGGTTTCTCTGTCTTGTGGTTCCTGATGTCAGATTTATGTCCATTTATCCTTAGGCGTAGGGTTTGTGCATGCACACGAAAGCTCATACCAAAATAATAACTTAGTTGGTCTTTAAGGTGCTACTGAAGGAATTTTTTTATTTTGCTTCGACTCAGACCAACTACTGCTGTCACACAATCAAAAACAAAACAAAAAGAGCCGCAAAAACAAAAACGCAAATAGTAAAAAACAGACCGACCTCAGCGTAGCACTCAAAACGGAGGTTTGGCTCTCAAAACGGAGCATGTTCAGCTTCCGGAAAAAGTTTGCAAACCGGAACACTTACTTCCGGGTTTGCAGTGTTTGGGTTCCAGGTTGTTTGAGTACCAAGGCATTTGAGAACCAAGGAGTCACTCTACACTTCCCATCATCCCTGACCACTGGTCTTGCTACCTAGGGATGATGGGAGTTGTAGTTCAAGAACAGCTGGAGACCCAAGTTTGGGAAACACTAGGATAGAGTGTTGTTGCTCTCAGAGCCAGATTCTCATGAGCATCTAGTTGGCCACAGTAAAAAAAAGGATGCTGGGTGAGATGGGCCATTGGCCAGCAGAGGTGGTCTTATGTTCTTAGATGTGTCCCAGAAAATGGGTATGGTGAAAATGCAGACTGTCAGTGCCATTCTGCCCCCCCCCCATGAAGAGCTCTCTCCCCACTTGTGCAACCACATCCAATCTCATTTTATGCAGCCTCCCAACACCTTCTGACTCGGCCCTGTTCTTCCATTCCATCGGAATCCCTCCCTTTTCATTTCCTCATTTTTCCTAAACTGAGGCAGTCATGGTGAAAATTGAAGCAGGGGCATTGTCAGCAATAAATCACACGATGTCGGTGAAGTTAACAATTTATTCAAGGAAGCAAGGTCGACTCAAGAGGCTAGGCCTAGTGAGCACAGCAACTTGTCCTGGTAGAGCTAGCTCCTACGAGACAGTTGTGGGGACTGTAGGTACCCGCTTTCCCATAGTTGCCTAAATCTCCTCCTCCCCCTGGTCCTTCCCTAGCAGTTTGAGATCCTGTTGCCATGCCTATCTTTGCTCCTCCCTCTTCATACCTCATCTGGTTCTGGGAGACCAGGAGGGAGGGGAGCCGGTCACTGTAGGAAGGGGAGATACCTTGGCTTCTTCCGCAGCCTGACTCATCTCTGCCTCTTCACCCCCTCCCTCTCCAGCCTCCACTTCCGCTTCTGCCTCTGATTCTGGACTGCTCTCTGCCACAGACTCTCCCTGCTCACCAAACCCTGTTGCCTCTTCAGCTTCTGACACCACCCGCTCCCAGTCTGCTCCCTTTTCTCTTTCTGACCACTCCTCATCATCCCACCACTGCTCCCCTGTCTCTGAGCCTTCTTCCTTTGGGGTTCCCCCAGCTATGCCTCCCCCCCCACTCTTCTGCATCCAGCCAGTTCATAACAGCCAATTTTGATTCTGGATTAGTTCATCCAGAACACATTTTTTTCCTGTAACCAATCATTCACACTCTGTCTCCACCCGCTACATGCATGCAACCCTCCAAATAGAATCATGGAGTTGGAAGGGACCTTGGGAATCATCTAGTCCAACCCCCTCCAATGCAGGAATATGCAGCTGTCCTTTACGGGGATTGAACCTGCAACCTTGGAGTTATCAGCACCACGCTCTAGCCAGCTGAGCTATCCATGCTCAGTCAATAGCTCCAATGGAATGCAGTCATTTGCAGTCAAAAAGTTCTGGCCTGAAAGACACTAATTCCAAATGCAGAGACCAAGACAAGACTTTCTGGAGTGATGCAGCAGAGAACATAGAGGTAAATAATTCTCACAGGTATAAAACTGAACAAAATGCATGCAGGAAGTCAGAAAATGAGCAACATACTTTGCTAGGCATGGGCAAGAAATTATTAATGTTGAGTCACGGTTATGCTTGGGTTAAAGATAAAGGGGGAGATTCTGAATCCTTTGCTTGCTGTCATTGGTGCTTCCAAAAAGGCTTGCTAAGGTCTCCTCTCCAAAGCCTGCCATTGCTTCCCGACCTTGTAATGTGACATGGTGCATCTCGATGTCTAGCTTTCAGCACGTATCCTGTTTCTCACATGTCACCCGATGACATCTCAAGAGAAACCCCCTGGAGTGAACGGTAACATCCTGAATTACAATAGTTAGACAAAGTGGCATTTCATATTTGTGAAATAGGGTGGCAGGCAGTGTTTGTTTACCAGGCCTTTTTTCTCCATGATGACAAGGCTACTTTGACGGCTCATTTGTTTCTTCGTATAAAGTGGTTCGATCCTACTTTTCAGACAGTTGCTTTCTCCCAAAGTGCCTTATCACAGCAATAATAAAAAGAGACAGGAGGCTGTACCTAAAACAGCTCCAGAGAAATTCAGCGGTACAATGACAGTATAATCCCCCAAACAACTATCAACTAATAATAATAATAATAATAATGTATACTGCCCTATAGGGACGCAGGTGGCGCTGTGGGTTAAACCACAGAGTCTAGGGCTTGCTGATTAGAAGGTCGGCGGTTCGAATCCCTGCAACAGGGTGAGCTCCCGTTGCTCGGTTCCAGCTCCTGCCCACCTAGCAGTGCGAAAGCACATCAAAGTGCAAGTGCAAGTAGATAAATAGGGACCACTCCAGCGGGAAGGTAAACGGCGTTTCCGTGTGTTGCTCTGGTTCGCCAAAAGCAGCTTTGTAATGCTGGCCACATGACCCGGAAGCTGTCTGCGGACAAACGCTGGCTCCCTCGGCCTATAGAGCGAGATGAGCGCCGCAACCCCAGAGTCGGACACGACTGGACCTGATGGTCAGGAGCCCCTTTACCTTTACCTTTATACTGCCCTATACCTATAGATTTAAGAGTGGTTCACAACATCAAATTGTGTGGTATATAAATTGAATTAAATATATAAATATAATTCGTTGAGTCGATTTTATTGTTCATGGAGTTTGTGTTTCTGTGTTTTGCCCTCTACACCACTCTGATAGCTTTATGCTGCGAAGCAATTTATAACATATTTATTTATTCACTTAAAAAACCCCTCACCCTTGAATATTGGGCTATGTTGACTGTGCATGATGGGAATTGTGGTCCACCCACCTCTGGGGGCCCAAGGCTGAAGAGCACTGATTTAGATGATAGATGAGAGAGAGGTTAAACCACACAGAGCTCAGAGCTTCTTTAAAATGAGAAAGAGAGAGAGAGAGAGAGAGAGAGAGAGAGAGAGAGAGAGAGAGAGAGAGAGAGAGAGAGAGCGCTCTCACAGAAATGGCAAGTTAAGGCATCTGGGCGTAATTTCCATGCCATGTAAGAAGGAAACATGTTAAGCAGCCCCACAGATTGCTCTTCCCTTACCATTTAGCCTCCACACACCCATTTGCCGTCCTTCGGTTGGGAACTCCTATCTCTTATTCTCCATTTTACTTAAGTAGTTCTGATGGCGGCTGCTAGATTAAACTCGGGAGCTTAAAAGATTAAAAGAAACCACTAAACACAGTTTGAAGGAAGTGAAGCATGTGTTTGTCTGAAGGTTTCTGCTTGCATGCCGGTGACTGATCAGAAGATTAGAAACAGACACTGACCTACAACAGAGCGATCGCATTCGACAGGGCACTGCAGAAAAGTAGCCGTCGGTTCCAGCTCCGCTCTTGGAGGGCAGCTGGCCTATATCTTCTAGGCCTGGCAGATAATGTGGATAAATGCATGTAACAATCAAAATGAAAGGAATCTGATGTCTGTTGGGAATAATAACATGTAATGGTTGCAATGATGGGGTTATGCAGCGACCCTTGGGCCTGGTTGACACATAATGCTAAGTCAAATTAGGGCTAAGTAAGAATGGGTGAGGAACCAGGTGGCGCTGTGGGTTAAACCACAGAGTCTAGGGCTTGCTGATCAGAAGGTCGGCAGTTTGAATCCCTGCGACGGGGTGAGCTCCCGTTGCTCGGACCCAGCTCCTGCCTACCTAGCAGTTCGAAAGCACGTCAAAGTGCAAGTAGATAAATAGGGACCGCTCCGGCGGGAAGGTAAACGGCGTTTCCGTGTGCTACTCTGGTTCACCAGAAGCAGCTTTGTCATGCTGGCCACATGACCCGGAAGCTGTCTGCAGACAAACGCTGGCTCCCTCGGCCTATAGAGCGAGATAAGCGCCGCAACCCCAGAGTCGGACACGACTGGACCTGATGGTCAGGGGCCCCCTTACCCTTACCTTAAGAATGGGTGAGTCTGCAGGGAATCACAGGGAAACGTCACAGTGGTTTTGCTCCTCGTCCAGTCTTAAGCTATGGTTTGGCTTGTTAAATGTATTGGGAATTATATCTCTGTGAAGATTGAACTATAACTCCCAAGATTCTTTACAGAATCCAAGTGCTTTAAATGTATTCCCGTGCCTAGAAAGCACAGGTCCTGAGCTCTTTTGCCTGTTCCTTGCCACTTTCGCCTGGAAAACTTGCTCCTTAGCACTAAAACAGAGTAAACAATCTGGAGAAAACAGAACGGCAGTTTGCTCAGATTCAGCAGTACACAAAGGGTTTACCTGGGGGAAAGGGCATACCGTACTTTTCTGTGTATAACACGCCCCCGTGTATAACATGCACAAAAAACCAGCAAATCGATTGCCCAATTGCTGCAGCGACAGCCAATCAACAACAGCTCTTGCAGCAGCCACCAATAACGATCTCCAACTTGTGCCACCAACCTATTCCCCACAATGGACTACCCGTGTATAAGACAACCCCTAATTTTGAACATGATTTTGGAATAAAAAACCATAGTTGTCAGGGAGGTTGCTGGCTACCCTCGAGCAACGACACTCCTAACCATCTTGTCTTTAAGACTTTTATTGTGAATATTATTTACAGTGCAAGAGCTTCATGAAAACATGTCTACTCGGTATCATCAGATTCTCCCAATGGTGCTTTGCAAGCAGCTCCTCCCCCAGCAGAGTAGTTTGGGGACCCCAAATCTCCGTCCGCCTGTGTTTGCGAGCCGCCGATCACCTCAGTTCCGGGGTGATTTTGAAAGGACGCCCCTCTGATATTTGCCCGCTAGAAACCTCTGCTGGCCCCCTTGCTGGTATCATAGTCTGTAGGCAGTGCTCCTGGATGCTGCCTGAGCCCTGGCTTGCTCCGCTCATTTCCTCCTTCCTGTCTCCTGCCCCTCCATTGTTGTCAGAGCCATCCGAAGAACTGGATTTGATGAGGGGTGGCTGTTCCCTGTAAGCCCACCCCCTTGTTGTTGTTTAGTCGTTTAGTCGTGTCCGACTCTTCGTGACCCCAGGGACCATAGCACGCCAGGCACTCCTGTCTTCCACTGCCTCCCGCAGTTTGGTCAAACTCATGTTCGTAGCTTCAAGAACACTGTCCAACCATCTCGTCCTCTGTCGTCCCCTTCTCCTAGTGCCCTCCATCTTTCCCAACATCAGGGTCTTTTCCAAGGATTCTTCTCTTCTCATGAGGTGGCCAAAGTATTGGAGCCTCAGCTTCACAATCTGTCCTTCCAGGGAGCACTCAGGGCTGATTTCCTTCAGAATGGATAGGTTTGATCTTCTTGCAGTCCATGGGACTCTCAAGAGTCTCCTCCAGCACCATAATTCAAAAGCATCAATTCTTCGGCGATCAGCCTTCTTTATGGTCCAGCTCTCACTTCCATACATCACTACTGGGAAAACCATAGCTTTAACTATACGGACCTTTGTCGGCAAGGTGATGTCTCTGCTTTTTAAGATGCTGTCTAGGTTTGTCATTGCTTTTCTCCCAAGAAGCAGGCGTCTTTTAATTTCGTGACTGCTGTCACCATCTGCAGTGATCAAGGAGCCCAAGAAAGTAAAATCTCTCACTGCCTCAATTTCTTCCCCTTCTATTTGCCAGGAGGTGATGGGACCAGTACGGAAAAGTACGGTACTCTCCATCCTTTCTCTGATGAAAATGGTCTTCTTCTTCTTCTTCTTCTTCTTCTTCTTCTTCTTCTTCTTCTTCTTCTTCTTCTTCTTCTTCTTCTTCTTCTTCTTCTTCTTCTTCTTCTTCTTCTTCTTCTTCTTCCTCTTCTTCCCCAGCCACTCTGAACAGTTTCCAACATATTTATAAAAACATAATAAAACATTAAAGATTAAAACAAGCTTCCCTACACATGTCCTCCTGTCTTGTTCCCTCTACAAAGACCTGAGGAACGAGATTATCAATGAGATTATTACCCCACTTCTACTAACTATCCCAGGTCGCTCATCTGCGGCCATAATGCACTTCCTTTTATCAGACCAAAATGACCAGATAACAGCAAAGGTCGCTAGATGTACATAGCTGGGGCAATTAGATTAAGGGCCCCCAACTGACAGATAATTCGGGATACTAAAACGTGCCTTTTATTCAATGTTCTTTTTTTTGTATATATCGTTGCTATGGCCATTGGCTAATGCGAATACAGTTTATTTATTTATCAAGCTTCCCTATACAGGGCTACCTTTAGATGTCTTCTAAAGGTGGTCTAGTTACTTATCTCCTTGGTTTTTTTGTGGGGGGGGGGTTCACATACCTCCATACCTTCCAACATTTCTCTGGTGAAAATAGGGACTGTCCAAAGGAAAACCAAGGCGTTCGGGATCAATTCAGAAACTGGGACGACTTCTGTAAATCTGGGGCTATCCCTGGAAAATAGGGACACTTGGAGGGTCTGCAAGTGGCTGGAAGTGTGGATGAACCCTTAGTCTTAGTGTTTGTGGATGTCAGCAGGGAGGAGGAAGAGGACAAAACTAGAATTATTTTTCTCTGCCTGATATTTGCTCTGGCTCTTGTGCCTGTTGGCCTCTACCCACCCAGGTCCAGAAGGTAGCAGTACCCCTGCCAAACATTTCTTTGCTCCAAATTTCCCTCACCTAAAAAATGCTTTTCTTTAGCAGTCAGGGCCGGGGTGGGGTGGGGTCTTCCGTAGACACACCTGCGTGTGATGTTTTAGCAAGGATCATTCTCTTCCTTTTAATAATCGCCTTGTAGCGCATGACAGATCTAGTTCCCCTAGACTGTGACTATCGCAACTCTTCATGCTATAAGGGTTTTAAGAAGGAAGGAGAAAATATATAAATTGGGGTGGGGAGAGAGAGAGAGAGAGAGAGAGAGCGTGGTGCAGCAAGACTCTGGATTATGAAGAGTAATCTAATCTTTCCTTTTTGAGTACATGGATACAGCTTGCTTGCTTCTTAAGGCAGGGCTCTCAGATCTGCTTGTAGTTTACTCTGTAATACTATGTGGATTTGTGTGGATTTTCCAAGTAAATGCATTATGTATATGGCTTACAGATTGCTTAGACTGTCTGCATCAATAATTAAAGCGGTATTATGAGGGATGATGGGAAGGAGAGCTCCATTTTCTGCCTATGTTCAAGGCATGAAAAACATAGCTCCTCATTTTTATTTTTGGTAGGGAGTATTTCCCCCTCATTCTGAGTTCCATCTCCAACCATCTCTTAGAGGAACGGACAAATATGACAATTTCAGTTTCTCTCATTCATCCCCCCCCCCCCCCAATATTAGAGCCGTTTCTTCACATTTCTGGAGGAATTTACCTTTCTTAAAAAGACGTCCTCATGAACGTGCACCAGCATTATGTCATTTCCGTCACTTCCACCATCATACTTGATTTATTGACCAACTTCTAGGCTACCATCTCAAGGTGATTTACATACAAGCAAATTAAAAACTGGTCATTTTTTGTGCAGGTTTCTCCTAAAATACACATGTTTTCTATGCAGTTTTGCCAAACATACACAATTTTGCAAAGCACTTTCCCGTAATAAAAAGCTTTTTTTTTAATTAATGAATGAATTATTATGCACATTTTAGCATATGCACTTTTTGCACAGTTTCCTTGGCTGGAGAATAGCACTGAAAAAGATCCAGTAAAGTGCCATTTCCAAAGGGTGGGTATATTTGGGTTTGTGCTCTGTTTTGAGAATGGCAGATTAGGCAGGCTCATCTTTAAACAAAAACTGAGTCAAATCATGTTGTTGTTTAGTCGTTGAGTCATGTCCAATTCTTCGTGACCCCATGGACCAGAGCACGCCAGGCACTCCTGTCTTCCACTGTCTCCCGCAGTTTGGTCAAACTCATGTTGATAGCTTCGAGAACACTGTCCAACCATCTCATCTTCTGTCGTCCCCTTCTCCTAGTGCCCTCAATCTTTCCCAGCATCAGGGTCTTTTCCAGGGAGTCTTCTCTTCTCATGAGGTGGCCAAAGTACTGGAGCCTCAGCTTCAGGATCTGTCCTTCCAGTGAGCACTCGGGGCTGATTTCCTTAAGAATGGATGGGTTTGATCTTATTGCAGTCCATGGGACTCTCAAGAGTCTCCTCCAGCACCATAATTCAAAAGCCTCAATTCTTTGGCGATCAGCCTTCTTTATGGTCCAGCTCTCACTTCCATACATCACTACTGGGAAAACCATAGCTTTAACTATATGGACCTTTGTCGGCAAGGTGATGTCTCTGCTTTTTAAGATGCTGTCTAGGAATGAGTCAAATAATAGAATCATAGAAAATTACAATGTGCCAGACCTTTTGTCCATGTAGCTCATTCATGTCTACACCAGGCACCCCCAAACTGTGGCCCTCCAGATGTTTTGGCCTACAACTCACATGATCCCTAGCTAACAGGACCAGTGGTCAGGGAAGATGGGAATTGTAGTCCAAAACATCTGGAGGGCCGAAGTTTGGGGATTCCTGGTCTACACTGACTGACAGTGACTAAGGTTTCAGACAAGGGGTCTCTCCCAAACCTGCCTGGAGATGCCATGGTTTGAACCTGGGACTTTCTGCATGCAAAACAGAGGCTCTCCTACTGAGCTACGTCCCTTCCCCATGCAATGCCAGCGAAATCCCAGCCATCTGAACACAGAACATATGTGCAATAGCACTACCCCCCTTCTGATTCTCAACAACTGTTGAAGAGATTCACACTGCCTGCAATACTGGAGGGAGCTCACAGCCATTGCGATGAGCAGCCGTTGGTCTCTTTAACCTTCAGTGAATGTGTCTCATCCCCTCTTCAGGCCAACCATGTGGTTTCTCTTTTCTATGATTATAATTTTACTGAGACTTTTCAACATGCAATAGAAAACAAAAACTAGAAATAAGAAATGTGGAGAGTGAAAAGAAGAGCAAACATAGTCATAACAGAATAAAAGAAAATGAAAGAGCCATTTATGTTGTTTCTCTATCTCACTAGGGATGTGGGTGGCGCTGCAGTCTAAACCACTGAGCCTCTTGGGCTTGCCGATCAGAAGGTTGGTGGTTTGAATCCCCACGACGGAGTGAGCTCCTGTTGCTCTGTCACAGCTCCTGCCAACCTAACAGTTCGAAAGCACACCAGTGCAAGTAGATAAATAGGTACCACTGTGGCGGGCAGGTAAACGGCATTTCTGTGCACTCTGGTTTCTTTCTTTTTCTTTTAACTTTTATCTCAGTCATTGACAGAACCCTTTGAACAACTGTCTAAATCAGGGCTGGGAACCCGTGGCCCTTCCATATATTTTTGGATTTCAACTCCCATCCGCTGCAGTCAGTCTGGTCAACTTTCAAGCATGATGGGGAGCTGAACTCCAGTGATATCTAGAGGGCCGTAAGTTTCTCTTTCCCTGGTGTAAATATTGACAGTGTCAGCAGAATATAGCACACCTCTTTGATTTTACATGGACAACCATTACACAGCCTCACTGGTAGATTTCTATGTGATTTATGTTTCTGGGTCTCCTAAGGACAGGGATCCCAGAGTGCTTTTGTTCATTGTTTCAGAAACAGATGAATTCATTCCTCCTTCCTACGCATTCTGACTTTGCTTCCTGGCTTCCTTCATATGCATAGGATCACAGTTTGGTTCAGGAACTGAGCAGGAATAAGAATATGGGTGCCTAAAATGCAATGGGGAAGAATCCATTGATCCCAGACTCATAGAATTGTAGGGTTAGAATTGCACATCATAGAATTTTAATGTTGGAAGGGATCCTGCGGACCATCTAGTCCTACCTTCTGCAATGCAGGAATCTCAGCTAAAGCATCCATTACAGGTGACCATCCAACCTCTGCTTAAAAATTTCCAAGGAAGGAGAGTCCACCACCTCCTGAGGGAGTCTGTTCCACTGTTGAACAGCTCTTGCTGTCAGAAAGTTCTTCCTGATGTTTGGTCAGAATCTCTTTTGTTCTAACTTGAAGCCATTGGTTCAAATCCTGCCTTCTGGAGCAGGAAAAAAACAAGCTTGCTCCATCTTTAGGATATTTCATATTTAAGATATCACACTTTCCTGAATTTTGCAATGCAGTTCTCAAGCAGACTAATGAGTACAAAAAAAAAAAATCACATACTGGGTTCAGAGTGTCTATCAAAAAGCTTATATTGGTGAAAATAACATTATGTTAGGATAAATTGCTTTGCAACATTGCACACGAAAACGTCAATATTAGGAGAAAATTGCACTGAAATGCTCATGATTTTTAATGAGGTCTTTTTAAATACAGATAGATAAATTGCAAACTGATACAGAAATGTGGAGAGCTGAGCTTGAGAATGGCAACATTTTAAACAGAGAGAAACTGAAAATGATGATTCACCCATCTGTAAACTGTGCACACGAGAGAACTTATCTCACTAGGTAGTCAGTATGAGTTTTCTGGAGTGGGGCAGCCTTGAAATTTAATCAACCTACCAAGTTGAAGAACACACATGAAGGTAGCACTGAATCTGGGACGAACGCCAGAGCTCCTTGTAGTTGTTGAACCTTCTTCTAAGAATCGATCCTGTTGGATTTAATCCATAACATTAAGTAGTGCACGGTTCTCTTAATAAACCTCATCATTCTTCGGGAAAACACTGTAGATGTTTACAGGGGATTTAGGGAAGGCATATGGTTTTATTCTCTCTAATCATGGTATAATTCCACTTCCCCACCTTCTATTTAGCAAGAAGGCAAAGGGATCTGCGCTGCTCTTTGTGTTCCTGAAATGATGTGGCAATTAGGAAAGCGCTACAAAAAACAATTGTGATCAAAACATTGGGTTTGGTTTTCTTAGGGCTAGAGTGGAGTCCTTGATTTATCTGTCACACACACACACACACACACACACCCTTTTCTTTTTCTTCTCTTAGCCGTTTCACATAACCTTAAAGACCAAAAAAATTGTCCTTCTTAAAAGTACGTGCACAACATTATTTGAAGCAAAAATCTGTGATGGCCATTAGCCTGAAACATTTAAAGAGGGGATTAGACAGATTCATAGAATTATAGAGCTGAAAGGGACCATGATGGTTATTTAGTCCAACCCTCTACAATGTAGGAATCTTTTGTCCAAGTGGAGCTCAAACCGATGACTCTAAGGGTCTCATGCTCTACTGGCTGAGAATGAGATGGCTATCACCAGCAGTTAGCCACATGGGGAGGGGGTGGCACAATGCCAGCCTCTCCTTGCCCCCTTCTTGATTCCATGTTTAACGTGGGTTCTAAACTCTGATTTGAAAAGCTAGGGGGTGGCTGGGAAGTGGGGTGGGTTGCCACTAGGGAGGCCCAGAGCAAATTGCACAATACAGCGGGGTGGTTAGGGATCTCTACATGCCCTAATTCAGGGGTAGGCAACCTACGGCCCGGGGGCTGGATGCGGCCCAATCGCCTTCTCAGTCCAGTCCGTGGAAATCAGCGTGTTTTTATATGAGTAGAATGTGTCCTTTTATTTAAAATGCATCTCTGGGTTATTTGTGGGGCATAGGAATTCATTCATTCCCCCCCCCCCAAAAAGATATAGTCTGGCCCACCACGTGGTAAGAAGAAGAAGAAGAAGAAGAAGAAGAAGAAGAAGAAGAAGAAGAAGAAGAAGAAGAAGAAGAAGAGGAGGAGGAGGAGGAGGAGGAGGAGGAGGAGGAGGAGGAGGAGGAGGAGGAGTTTGGATTTGATATCCCGCTTTATCACTACCCGAAGGAGTCTCAAAGCAGCTAACATTCTCCTTTCCCTTCCTCGCCCACAACAAACACTCTGTGAGGTGAGTGGGGCTGAGAGACTTCAGAGAAGTGTGACTAGCCCAGGTTAAGAGCGGTGGACTCATAATCTGGGGAACTGAGTTCGCATCTCCCCTCTTCCACATGCAGCTGCTGGGTGACCCCTCCACCTACCTGCCGTTCTTTTATGTGTTTGCTTATTTATTCAGTTGTTGGTTACATTTATATCCCGCCATTCCTGCAAGGTATGTATGGTTCTCTTCTTCCTCATTTCATCCTTATAACTGAGAGGCAGTGACTGGCCCATGGGTCTGTTTCTCAGTTGAAGGGCACTCCTTCCCAGCTGAACAGAAAGATTTCTGATTGTGGTAGAAAAGAGAACTTGAAACACCCCACGTAGCTTTAATTGTCTCCAAGGCAAGCTAGAAGGCACAACCATTTCGGACGTGACAGTCTCATGGAGCGGATAGATGGCTTCTTGATTTGTGTAGTTGTTTGGCATGCACATGGACAGGCCTGTTAACAAGCAAGGATGATTGATCTAGCTGAAGCCGGCCTATTGTGCGATGGTCGCATTTTGGCATAGACAATAGCGGCTGTAAGAAGAGAAAACAAACAAGTTTTCAGGGGGAAATGCTGACACGGGAAGCTTTGAAACAAACAAGGGTGTTATTCTCAAAGCCGTGAAGATAAAACACCCCATTGAGAATTGAGCTGTGATATTTCCCCATGCGCAGACAGAATGGCTGCTATTCACAATCCATTTCATCCTGAGTATTCCTATTAGACCTGCTGTAAGTGTGTTGTGTTATGTTGCAGTTTCCTGAGCATAAATACTTGGGAGGAAGATGCAAGGAACATTTCCCTATACCAAGCCAGATCATTGGTTCATCTAGCTCAGTAAATAATAGAACCATAGAACTGTAGTGTTGGGGGGGGTCACCCAAGGGTCATCTAGTTCAGCTTCCTAAAATGACTGGCAGTGGCTCTCAGGCAAAGGTCTTTCCCTGCCCAACCTGGAGATATTGAAGATTTAAAACAAACAAACAAATTTACAGTGTTCATAGCCCACTCTTCATTGAATATTTGCAAAGATTACAAAGTCATATGAGCAGCTCCGATAAATAGCAAATGAACAATTCTGTCAAAAGGGGGGGGGGGAAGCAAAATTACTATGACAAAAAAATAGAATTTCCAATTTAGCCAAAGACCTAAGTAAAATAACCAAACCCAAGACCTTTAAACAGATTAAACCAGCAATGGACTCTAAGTAATACAGTCATACCTCAGTTTAAGTATGCTTCGGTTTGAGTACTTTCAGTTTAAGTACTCCGCGGACCTGTCCTGGAACGGATTAATCCACTTTCCATTACTTTCAATGGGAACGTTCGCTTCAGGTTAAGTACACTTCAGGTTAAGTACAGACTTCTGGAACCAATTGTGTTTGTAAACCGAGGTACCACTGTAGTTCCCATCTTGTTTTTCCCATTTACAACTGCCCAATCACTACCCCTCTATCTCTCACATGAAGAGAGCTCCACCCTGGCTCCCTCCAGCCAGGCCATCAAGGTTTTATTATTTATACTGTCTGGTGTTTGAGTAACTTAGCCCCTTTCATTTCCCAATTTTTCCAACCCATCTAGGCTTTCAGCCTGAGCAGCTAACTCCAGTTTTGTTCTCCTCTCCTACAAGGGCAACACAACCAAGAAGGAGGAAGCTGCCAGACACTGTGCAGCCCCCAGGACTGGGTGCTACTGTGTTTCTCCAAAAATAAGACACCGTCTTATATTTATTTTTCCTCAAAAAAACACACGGTGGCTTATTTTCAGGGGATGTCTTTTATTATTATTATTAAGTATGCCTATCACTATGGCTTATTTTTTGGTATGGCTTATTTTCGGGGTATGGCTTATTTTCAGAGAAACACGGCAGTAAGAAGGCAGGCAGGTGAGGGAAGGCTTTATACCCTCATGGACCGGCCTCCACTGCAGGGCCGGCTCTAGGCCCGCTCCTGGTGGCACGGGGCGCCAGGGCGCCGGGCCACCAGGGGCGCGGCTGCGCCCGCTGAGAGGCGCGGCTGGGGCTGCCCCAGACGCGCCTCCGCTGTTCAGCGGCTTCAGGCCGCTCTCCGGAGGCACGCACGCCTGGGGCCGCCTCTGCTGCGCGCAGGGGCATCGCAACAGGGGGCGGGCAGCGCCCCCTGGCCCAGGGCCGGCCCTACGGCAGGCTGGGTGGCGAAGTGCAGCTGCGCCCGTGGCAGGCGCCCGCTGCGCTGCAAAACAGGCGGGGGGCGCTGGAGGGATCCGGCGCGCCAGGGCGCTGGGCATGCTTAAGACGGCCCTGCTCCACTGAGTATGAAACCTAGAGACCAAGTCCTATGAGGAAAGGCTGAATGTTTATCCCAGAGAAGAAACCCTGGAAAGATAAAGCATAGCTCTCTTTGGACATTTGAAGGTGATGGAGCACATTTGGTTTTCTGTTGAGCTTGAAGCAGTGGGTTCAAATTACGATAAGGTGGATTTTGACTAAACGTTAAGAACATCTTGCTGTGCTGTTGACCCGTGTAACGGTCTGCCTTGGGAGGTGATGGGCTCTCTTTGGCTGAAAGTATTTTAAGCAGGAGTTGGACAGCCAACCTATCAGGGGTACTGTGCTATTGATAGGTTCTTGCATGGAGCACAGAATTGGACCAGAATACTTCTGAAGCCCCTTCTAAGCCTACAATTCTAGAGCCTTATTTCTAGAACCAACCTAAAGCATTCTTTTCACTGGTGTTTTGCCGGCAACATATAATATACACCCACCCTTTATTTTAGGTGTGCGTGGTTATTTGCACTGCTTACAGAAGATGTGTATTTTGATTCTTGGCCAATGCAGGGTGCTTGCTGTGATCTTTAGAGTCCTCAAACCCACAGGTATCCAGGACAACCTCTTACCTTTTTATGGTATTAATCTGCTGTTTTGCTTTTCTGTGTTTTCTTTTTACCACTGTGGGCCATATTCAATGAAATTGTAGTGCTAGCAGAAGCCAGTGCAACGTTTTCTGCTAGTGCAACCAGTGCCAGATTTATGTATAAGCTAAACAAGCTATAGCTTAGGGCCCCACTCTCTTGCTCCCCCCCCCATTTCACTATTAATATACTTCTTCTTAATTGTATTTCAGTTCAACAATTACTTTGATAAAATACATATTTTGTTATGTGCAAATGGCTTTAGATACCTATGAGGTCCATAAATTACCACATAGCATATCTTCAACACAAAAAACAGCGACAATGTGTTGTTGACAAAACACAGCTGGGCATATAAAGGACCCCATTACCTTCGGTGGGACCCAGGTGGCGCTGTGGGTTAAACCACTGAGCCTAGGGCTTGCTGATCAGAAGGTTGGCGGTTCGAATCCCTGTGACGGGGTGAGCTCCCGTTGCTCGGTCCCAGCTCCTGCCAACCTAGCAGTTTGAAAGCACGTCAAAGTGCAAGTAGATAAATAGGTACTGCTACAGCGGGAAGGTAAACGGTGTTTCCGTGTGCTGCTCTGGTTTGCCAGAAGCAGCTTTGTCATGCTGGCCACATGACCTGGAAGCTATACGCCGGCTCCCTCGGCCAATAATGCGAGATGAGCGCGCAACCCCAGAGTCGGTCACGACTGGACCTAATGGTCAGGGGTCCCTTTACCTTTTACCTTCGGTAGCTTAGGGCCTCATCAAACCTAAATCCAGCCCTGGGTGCAACTCAATCTCTCTGCCTCTCCTCCCTCTGTGGCCTCCAAATATCAGCTCTCGAGGGTTGGGAAGACCCCCAGAACAACACATGGAAAGGGGAAATTGCTCCAACAACAAACTTCTTTTTTTTCTTGCCTAAGGGAACAATCTCCTTAGCACTATAGTGAATACAACCCTAGTAGTTTGTTAAATGCATTTAGTTGCTTTAAACCTCCCAGAAAAAAGCGCTCCTTCCCCTCAAATGTTTTAAAAGAAATTAAGTTCCACAGTATTTGGTCTCACTAGCTTCCCAGCTGCTGTCCTGTCTATTGAAAATGCAGAAAATGAGTCTCTTTTGGTTGACTGTCAGTATGATTCAGAGAAAAAAAGAAAGAAAGTTGGGATGGGGGAGCCAGATAACAGGTGGTTGCTAACTTTGGGTTAAAGCTTCACGTTAAATTACTATACTATAAAATACTATAAATATGTGTTGCCTTTCACTCTGTTAGCAGTATGCTATTGTTTACTAGTCCGCCGTAGTGTGGAAGGCCGAGGGTATGGTTTGGCATTGATCAATAATTTTGATATATATTTCATGTGAGCCGCTTAGAGCTTTTGATGAGTAAGTGGTATAAAAATCTTGCGAAATAAATAAATAAATAAATAATAATAAGGGGGGATTTAGGGAGCAACCCTACAGGCACACCGACCCACATTCCCCTGCTCTGCAAACATTTTAGTTCCATCTGGTTCTATAAAGGGGAGGACTTCAAGGGTTGCAATTATGTTTGGTCTAAGGCAGGCATAGGCAACCTTGGCTCTCCAGATGTTTTGGAACTACAACTCCCATGATCCTTAGCTAACAGGACCAGTGGTCAGGGATCCTGGGAGTTGTAGTTCCAAAACATCTGGAGAGCCAAGGTTGCCTATGCCTGGTCTAAGGGGACTACTTCCACTGACAACCAGGGGTTAATCCCATGCCCACGTCCCAAAACAGATCTGACTCCCCAAGGCATGCTGTTATGAGCCCCTGACTTAATGATCCTGCCCAGAAGATCCCCAGCCAATCATGGCTCATCTGGACTTGAGAGGGAGGAGCTCCAGGCTTAGAGGGAGTAGCTTAGAGAGAGGGGGGGGGAGAGGGAGAGGGAGAGGGAGTCTATTTTATTGCCATTAAACCCAGGCTAGGGTGATGTTCATTATTTACTCTGGGGCTGCAATGTACTGGGATATAAAAGACGTTTTCTCAAAATGGGAGGCATGTTGAAGGATGCCAGAAGCAAGACAGGGAGGGTGGGAGATGGACCTCACACCGTTCCTGTGATGGCATTTGGAATACAAAAGATTTGACCGCAGAATTGGGAAAGAGACGGTGGCTTTTTGCTTAAGAGGCTTAATAGTTTCTCTGCTATATTTAGTCCTGTAATCTTTTTTTTTTTTTCCTCTCCTTTTGAAGTGGAGGAAGAGGTTTTTTCACTGGGCAGGAACCTCCTTCCCTTCTCCCCACGCTTTGTTGTTGTTTATAGGGAAGGCGGTGGGATCGGGACGCGGCGAGTGCAAAGGGTTAAGGCCGCCACCATGGGCTCTCCAAGCAGGCCAGCCAAAAGCCGCTCAGCCTTTGGTTGTCAGAATAATGTTTAGCCAGGTGTTAATCTGTGTCTGGAGGGGGAAGCGATGGAATTCATTATTCATTCCGCCAGGGGAGGTCACAGTCCTGGGTGGCTGCCAGCTCTGAAGCCAGCCTCTTGGATTTACTGACATGTGCCACTTGTGATGAATGCAGCTTGCGGTCCGTTTGTGGAAGTGTCTTGTCAGGCAGCCAAGTCAACAGAGGAGCACAGACGGAGGCATTTTGGACAGCAGTTACGGGGAGGCAAAATCCAGCATTCCTTCAGCGAGGGTGCAGAGCTATCAAGCTGAAAGCGAGAATTTCTTTCCCATTCCCTTTCCTTCCTTCCTTTTTCTCCCTTCCTCCTCCTCCTCCTCCTCCTCTTTTTTTTTTAAACATTCTGCTGTCCGAGAGAGCCCTTGGGATCCTTTTTTTGAAGGAGGAAAAAACATTGCTGGGATCTCCTTTTTCTGGAAAAAAAAGCTTACCTGAGAGTTAGAGACGATGATTAAGTCGAGCTGGTTCTACGTAAAATTCAAGTATGCAGAAAAGGTATGTGAAGCTGTTCTATTTCCTTCCTGGGAGGAGAGGTGCATGTGGGCATCTTTCCTGCATAGCTCCCACTTTTGGACAGGTATTCCTGGTCACTCGTGGTCCTCAGTGCTGCCATGAAGTTTCAAAGGGGCATGTGTTTTCCTTGGCTGTGGTCATTCTTGGGCTGAAATCTGTTCAAAGGCTTGGAAGTCTGGCAATCTGACTTGCCTGCGAGTAACGCGGGAAAATGTTAGGTCTGGTTTGTGACCTGGTTTCTTTGCAATAGCCACAGGAAAGAAGTGTGTGTATATTTCCTGCAAGAGGAGAAAGGAATATTTTATTCTGTGCAGTTGTTGGAGAAGTAAAACTTCTGCAGCATGGCAATGAGGGGGCAGGGGTGAAATAAAAACACTGGTTTTCATTTTATTTTGTCGAATAGCTGAGCGGGGGATCTCCACCTATCTGTTTATCTAGAGCCTCGGGGGGGGGGGAGAGAACCATATTCCATGGGTCAAATGCAGAGACCAGAATTGCACCCTCTCCCTTACCATGGCCATCATTTTTATTCTTTCCAGCTGGACAACTTATCTAGTAATGTTACATGTCAAGGTTGTTGTTGTTGTTGTTGTTGTTGTTGTTGTTGTTGTTGTTGTTGTTTTGTTCTCTTGCTGCACTCCATGGCTCGTGAACACTGGAAGCTAGCTTATAGCAAGTCAGATAATTGGTCCAACTAGCTCAGTATTGTCTACACTGACTGGCAGCCCCTGTCCAGGTTTCAGGCAGGGGATCTTTCCAGCCCAGCTGGAGATGCCAAGGTTTGAACCTGGGGCCCTCTGCATGCAAAGCAGATAGTCTAACCACTGAACTGGGGCCCTGTGACCCATTGGATGCCCTCCTCCATATGGCTTGGGGCTGCTTCCCTTCCAAGTTGGGGATATCCTATTATTAGGAACATCAGAGACTGGGACAATTCAAGCTAGAGCCTTTGATTGCGTGGTGGCCCAATCAAATTGGTTGACTGGGGACTTGTTCTTGCTCTCATCTGTTTTGCCATCTTTGGAGGGCCGGGGCAGATTTTACTCTTGCAAAAGACCAGGTAGTGTTGCGGGAGGGAGGTTGCTCCCCTGGCACCATGTTTACTTCTTGGGGTGGCTGGTATGGATCATCTGGAGTAATTTTGTTCATCAGTCACCTTCTGTGGGGCATCTTGATTGACAAATTGCGGGATTAGTTTTGGGATCTGGAAGCTGAGGGTAGTCTTGAGAATAGTCCCTTGGCTTCAAGGGTCGTACAGGAATAATGATCGCTAAGGTGTTTGCCTGTCACCCTCCACCCAGGGAAGACATTCAAAGTCTAGTTTGAATGGGAAAAGGAAGTCTTTCTCCAGTGGAGGCTGGTCCATTTGGGCACATGGGGGGCACTGCCCCACCAACTCTGAAGGGCTGTAACTCAGTGGTGGAGTCCATTGCTCTGTACACAGGTTTCAGGTTCAATCCCTGGCTTTTCCAGGTAGGGCTGGGGGAGATCTCTGCCTTAAATCCCGGAGAGCTGGTACCAACCATTGTAGGCAATACTGAGCTAGATGAAGGATCTGACTCGGGATAAGGCTCCTCCCTAGGTTCTTAACTTCAGGCTTAATTCTTCCCATGTGCCTTCTTACTTGCAAGCAATTCAGAGGGTAACCCACAGGTCTGGACTGCTGGTTCACCAGTGCGAGGCTGGCCCATTAGGACTGCCCCATCAACTTCAGTCCGCCTGCCTTCTTACTTGAATGGCTCTGGCTATCACCTTCTTCTTCCTTGGTCTCAATGTTGCCCTAAGAGAACTCAGCAGGGAGGAGAAGGAGGGAGACCAAACTAGAGCGAGTTGTCTCTGCCTGTCATTGGCTCTCGTTGCCACCTACTGTCGGGCTGCATCTGCCTTTTGCCCTCCCAGGCCCAATGGACACGAGCCGCCGCCACCTTCGCTCCATTGTGTTCTTCATGTTGGCGGAGTGGGGGAGAAATGCAAGTTGAGCAGATTTGCAGCAACCCAGAAAGGACAGGGGATGGGGAGGAGAGAAATATTTCCATTGCCAAGGCGTAAATTTTTATTGAATATCAGACAACTTTTACAGCTCACTGCACAACGAAGATGCATGGAAACAAATAAACTTTGCACAGTGGGGTGTATGTAATGGGTTAAGAACAGGCCTGGTGTCACTGTGTAGCATTTTTAGGCACATTCTGGACTCATTAGACATTCCCTCTCCACCGTGTCAATCAGTGCCAGGTGGGCAAGTCTGGGAGCATTTAAATTTTATTTCCTGAAATAGTGGGGCATTCGGGGAAAAAATAACTGATAGCTCCCAACTCACCTGGTCACCATTGATCCAAGGACTTGTTGCCCCTTATTATCACCACCGCCACCTCTTCCTCCTCCTTGCTCAGGCTAGCCCAATGATGTAAGAGAATGCCTATCAGGATGCAGTTTGCCAAGGTCTCATTGAAATGAGGCTGGAGGAAGGTGGAGGACAGGACCCATAGCTCCCCCGTAGCTCAGGGGTCAAGCTCATGTGTTGCATGAAAATGTTCCCGAGATCATTCTCCATCTCCATTTAAAGCAGAGGCTGAGATATGCTCCATGGTGAGATCTCGTGCGGCTTTTAGGGTCTCCTCCTGACCGTCAGCTGTTTGGCGAGGAGTGGGGAGGGCTCTGATGTTCTCCAGCGATGTTTCGCTCTGCAAGAAGATCAAAGCAGAGGGGGGAAGCCCTCTCCACGGATAGGGAGATTGGTATTCTTTGCAAATAAGCAAGAAGTGCCCGGGAATGTTTGCGATTGCATGCCTGTAATTTTGGGGACACAATTGCCTTTTGAAGTTTGAGACTTTTAAGTAGCTGCAGGGCAGGGCGTGTAGTTCAGCTATGCATGGATCATAGCAGCTTAATGCAGAAATGGGATGGAATGGGCTTCTGGGTGAACACATTCAAAAGTGATATGGAAGGGAAACAGAATAACCAAATCAACCCACCCAACAGAATAACCAAATCTGTGAATCCTCAGTTGTTGCTGGGTTCCAACTCCCACCGGTCCCAGCTGACCAGTAGCCTGGGACTGCAGGAGTTGCAATCAAACAGTGTCTGGAGGCTATGGATTCTCCATCTTGGAATAAAGAGACCAGCAAAAGTTGGGAAATTCTGGAATATCATATGGAACCTGGGCATTTTAGGGATTGAATGGTTGTCCATGAGGTCAGGGAATATCACCGAGATTAAAACACTACCTGATGTGTACTCTGTACTCTATTCTGGCTCGGCATTGGTGGCTCGTTGGGGTTGCCCAACACTACAAAAAGATCCCAGTCCTTCCCTCCCTGTGCTACTTTTTATTGCACATTTTACCCCAGTACAGTGGTACCTCGGGTTACAAACGCTTCAGGTTACAAATGCTTCAGGTTACAGACTCCGCTAACCCAAAAATAGTACCTCAGGTTAAGAACTTTGCTTCAGGATGAGAACAGAAATCATGCTCTGGCGGCGCGGCGGCAGCAGCAGGAGGCCCCCATTAGCTAAAGTGGTGCTTCAGGTTAAGAACGGTTTCAGGTTAAGAACAGACCTCTGGAACGAATTAAGTTCTTAACCCGAGGTACCACTGTATATGCATGTTTGTACACATCAGGTGGCTATAGAACGACCTTGCAGAAATCGGGAGAGCACAAATTCAGGGTCTCCTGTTCTCCTACTGTATCTAAAATGTGAATTAGGTTGGTTTGTCTTTAAACGCAAAGTGAACCTTGATTTCGCCTCCATGCCTTCCCTTTCTGCTGTCTGTGGGGTGGGGGTGGGGAAGCAAGCCTATGTGAATGTGAACGGATGCTGCAGAGTGTTAGAAGGGATGTTCACTGTCCAGTGTTAGAAGGGATGTTCACTGTCCGTATCCTTGGGGGCATTGAACAAAGATGAGAGGGTGGTGTGTGTGTGTGTGTGTGTGTGTGTGTGTGTGTGTGTGTGTCCCCAGTGCATGTGCCTGCCTGGAAGGGAACAGGCTTGTGACGAAGAGAAGGAACAAGAAGACTACACAGAGAAAGGCTCAGTGGGATTCTGTCAAATATGTTGTGGATGGCAGCTTTTGACTTGTAACCCCGAAATACATTTTAGAAGCTACGACGAGTAACAACCAGATGGTTGAATATTCAGGATGCTTTCAGTGTCAAAAGGTGGGCTCGGGGGAGATTGGGTGTCACACGCGGAGTCATTCCTATGTAATGCTTTTCTTTTAAAAGAGAAGAGGAATACTAGACCGCTACCATGTCTAACAACAGTGATGCTGACAGATAACTGGGAAACTATATGAATCCCATCCCCACCCGTTTGCTTTCAGGATTCAGTTGTACTGCAAGCTGAGATCTCGTTTCCTGAAATCCTTACTTTGTTCATCGTTGAACTTGGGATGTATTCTGGGTATATGTGCCCATTTTAACCCAGTATAGCTGAACCCATCGGGCCCAGAAAGTTGACTGTTTGCACCCTAACTCTGAAATGAAGCTGTTTTCAGACTGATGCTGAACTTGAGTTGGGATTTCAAAAATGGGAATGGTTTTACAGAACAGCTACTTAGTTCATTGTTATCCAGATACTCTGTGTTTCGCCTAGGACAGGGTGTTCCCAGGAAACACACTAGAACAGCATTTCCCATTCTGGTTGCATTCAGATGTTCCTGGACTCCAGCTCCCATCAGCCTCAGCCAGTGTGGCCAATGCTCATTGTTTTGGCTTCCACTCAGCTTCGACTCTTGCCTTAAGAGTTCCCAGAGGCTTTATTTGGTTTAAACATTGGGTTGTTGTTTTTAATGAATGTTGATGTGGAAAACTGAATGTAAAAGTGAAGAGAGAGAGAGAGAGAGAGAGAGAGAGAGAGAGAGAGAGAGAGAGAGAGAGAGAGATGGAGATGAACCAAAACTGTTAGCTATAAATGGATGTGCATGGATAGTAATATACCCTCAACTACTGTCAGGGACTGGCTAGACACTGAGGAGTGGGCACCAGGAGAAGTGGAGTTGGAGACTTGGCTTGGAAGAATGGATCAGGGCTCTGGGGGAGCCTGTAACAGCCGGGAGATGAAAGTCAGAGGCAGGAGAAGCTGCAGGATTGGAGAGTGAAGGACAATTGCAGTAGGAGGGAGACAGAGGTCAGGTTGGTGGAGAGTCAAGGGCTTCCATATCTCCTCCTGCTGCCCCAGGACTAGGAGAGGATTGAAGAGGGAGGAGCAGAAGGTGACATGCAGGTGGAGTCTTTGTCTGCTTGCACACAGCTTGAATGGAGGAGATACATTAGCTGAGGTCAGGGGCGGGGCCTCTCTGTTGAAACAACTGTCTCATTGGGTACACACCTAGGAGCAGCTGAGAGACGTAGGACTGATGGACATGCCTTTCTCTAATTTTTAAGTGTGCTTTTGACAACAAAGAGTTTATTCCTTACTCTGGACGTTCCTGGCCTGACAGCACCGTGACAGCTACTTGAATATATTTTGAATGGTTATTCCCAGTGATTGTGAGTGTCATTGCTCATGTATCCAAAATGGTGTCACTCAAGCAGAAGGGGGGGGGGAATAATCTGGCACACTTTGCAGGTGCACAAAACGTATTGCTGGGTGTTTGGAGATCTGAAGGAAGGGATCCCAGAAATAACCCCGTGATGGTTGAGCTGCTCAGTGGACGCACAATGCTGGTTGACAGAGTTTTTGGTTTTTTTTGCTTTGGTGGGGGGATGGAGAACTAGTTGGGAGGGAGGGAGGGAAAATGAACATCCTGGAAAGGGGCATGGCTGGCTGCAGCCCTGAACAGATGCTCTCCATGCTGCAACATTTTGTTGCAGCTTCCAACGGCTACTCAATTGTTTTGGAAGTTGAGGGCACTTCTCTTTTCCTTCTATACCTGTAACAGAAACTAACATGAATCCTTCTGGCTATTCAGTTGATGGAAAACAGGCCATTTCGGCGTCAGTGAGTAAAGCATATAGAAGCCAGTTTGAAATAGTGGGTGGTGGGTGACTTGTGCAGGAATCTTAAGTGCATCCCTATTTTTCGTTTGTGAAATGCTGGAGAATATGCCACAGTGATGATCAAGCTGTGCTTGTGTTTGCAACTCAGGTGGTGGTTTCTAACAGATTTGCTTAAGAGATGGTGAGAGCCGAGTCTTAACTCATTAAGCCGAAATGTTTTATGTCCTTGAGCGAGAGCTGTGAAAGCTCGCTTGGTAGCAAAGCAGGTTCAAAGGTGTGCATGTTATCCGTTAATCCGTTTAAGTGGCTGGGGATATTATTTCTCTGTCACTGTCTAAAACTCAGATCCGGTAACCTGCCTGTCCCTCTTATTGTACATGCAGAATATACCATTGGTAAGGTGAGCTGAAAAGCAACTCAGATGGCCAAAGTTGTCCATCCAGGAGGAATGTGAGAAAAGAACCTTGAATGCCACTCTCAAGAGAGAGGGAGGTTCATCCCCGCACAACCAATTCTCCTAATAACCCAGTCCCAAATTCTTTAGTTCAGATATGCTTTTATGGAGCCATACATTTTGGACTTACCTGAATTTGTGTTTTGCTAGATTCCTGGATGATTAGCAATTCAGTGCTCCTTTTGTTAGAGCTGTTGGCCTTTCCAAACATTAGTGCATAGAGATTTGGTTATGGCGCCTGGCATCTTTGACAAGCTTGGCTTTTTAATTTATTACTTTTCAACACAAGTCTCTAGGTGTAATTCACAGGCATGCATTTGAACCCAAGAGGATTCTCCTGCTGATACTAGGTTCTCCTGGGAAAAGGGCTTCCATAGTCTCAAAGGCCACCAGCCACATTCTCCTCCTCCTGGTGGACACCAACCACTCGGCAATTATTCTATACCACTTCTTGTTCACTTATGGCTCAGTATAACTCAGCTCATATCCTTTTCATTCTTTTTTTTCCCACAAATGATTTTTATTGATTTTCCCAACATTCACAAAATAAAGAAAAAACGCAAACAAAAACAATTACAAAAACAGGGAAAAAATACAAAAATACAAAACATAAAAAGCAAAACATATTCTTACTATCATTGTTTAGTTAACATTGTTGACTTCCTCGATTCCCCCCACACTGGGTCCATTTTTAAATCCAAATTAAGCAGTTTTCATATTATTTCTTATATCATTCTAACACATTTTAACATTAACAATTTGCCCTAATCTTGCTTCTAATCTAAAAAAAATCAACTATCCACATTCTAGCAATCACTGAATATTCTAAATCCAAAATTACTTTCCCATCCATTTATCTTCTATTTCTCCCCATAGCCTATATTTTTTCTCAAAAATTTCCATCTCAACTAATACTATTTCTACCATGATCACAATTAAACTATTAAATCTAATTCAGTGACCACCCCCCCCCCCCGGACTCAGGGTCTCCAGGTGACTCAGCCAGCTCCTTAAATCGTTCCAGTTCCGGATCATTTTAATCAATCAGAAAAATAACATATGTTAATACCCATCACCCCACTCCTACTTTATCCCAGCCCAACCACCACTCTTCCCTCTTCGTCCCCTGCTGCCTCCCCAAATCTTTAACTATCGCACCACACCATCCAACTTTGTATCTACATTTCAGCCTTTTCTCAGTCATATCCTTTTCATTCTTAGGACTTTGGCCCAATAGATTACATGCCCTATGTTCAAATAATAGAACAAGGCTTCCCAGACTGCGATGGCCCACTCTGATCCAGTGCTTCTCAAACTTGGGCCCCCAACCGTTGTTGGACTACAACTCCCATCATCCCTAGCTAGCAGGACCAGTGGTCGGGGTGATGGGAGTTGCGGTCCAACAACAGTTGGGTCTCCAGTTTGAGAAACACAGAAAACGACGACATCTGCATTCTTACTTTTGTCCAAATTCTCAATTTGTGTTCAATTCTGTTTCAGCTCTAGTCACAAATGGTATTAGTGTCACCCAGATGCTCCTGTTAAGAAGCCACTGATGATCAGTATTAGACAAAAAGTTATTAAATAGAGTCTTGCCTAATCTCCTGAGAATTGAATGTCAACTCCACTAAACCCAAAGGCCTCTGTTTTCCCAGAGGGCCATTACCATTCAGCTGACATGGGAGGGGGGAGTTGGACTGTCATGTTTTTGTACTTTCTCCACCCCCCCCCTCTTGCTTCCTCTGTCCTGGAGGATAAATGCTACTCTGGGAGTATTTATAGCCTTCATTTTCTTCTCTGTCTGTATACAGAAACTACCAGTGCAAGCTCTGATTGATGGTGTTGCTTCTAGCACAATGTAAATAGCAAGTGACCTTCCATATTCTGAGTTTTGCCTACTGGAAGCAGTTCATTTTGATACTGAAGAGTAAGATGCACTTTCAGTGATCGTACTCTCTTCCCATTTGACCAGGGTGGGAGAATCTGTCACTTTTTGGTTTCTCTTGGTTTCCCATTTTTGCACGCTTACCTTAAGTTCTCCACATTTCCATATCAGTTTGCACTCTCTTAAAAAAAACAAAACAAAAAAACCTCATGAAAATTCACCCGCATTTTAGCCTGAAATACACATGTCTGTCTGCAATTTTGCCTAATATAGTGATTTCCGCAAAACAATTTCCCCTAACAAGGCTGCATTTTTTTGTATGTTGCACAGCACACAGATGCAAGCATTTTTATGGACACTTCACGAGTATATTTGTCTTTACAGACCCTCAACCTGGTATATGCATGTTGGTACACATTACTGTGAATCAGTACACATTACTGGCCTGGAAAACAGCTCTGCAAAATTTAGAGAAGAGCGACTGTGTTTTGAATGTCAGATAGTTTTAGAAAGTGTGAATTGATTCTATTCACCTTCAAAGGTGAACCTACCTAGGTTTTTCCCACATCCCTAGTGTTCCTTACCCAACAAAGGTTTCTTTCTTCAGCCAAAGCTGGAGCAGTTCAGCAGGTCAGTCTTTGGACCTAGGTTAAAAATGGCTGGATCATAACATTGTTTCCACAAAACAAAAGATCAGGAATGAGCTTAGAATGAAGTTTCTGAACTCAGCTGCTGAATTTCAGCTAACACTCAGCATTTGAAGGAGCCAACTACACAAGCTCTTAAGATGTTGCCAGATTTATAACGGTGGTGCAGTCATACATACCTCTTGTTACGAATGCTGTGGGTTGCATACAACACAGAATACATACGCGCCGAACCCGGAAGTTCCAGAATGGGTTACTTCCAGGTTCGGCAGTTCGCACATGCGCAGACGCAGTGAATGACGTCATGCGCAAAAGCATTGAATCGCACTGTGCACATGCGCAGACGTGGCACTTAGTGTTGCGTACTGCTCATGTTGCGTACAGGGCTCCGGTGTTCATTTATGAATTGTTTCCGATGAAGCATTTAAAAGGATTCCATAACAGTACCTTTAGTGTCCCCGGTTTCATATTGTGGAAACTTATTCTGGCAGAACATCTCCAGGCATCCCTGACTGTCCACTTCCAAGGATCTTTTAGAAGGCCTTCCTTCCTTCCTTCCTTCCTTCCTTCCTTCCTTCCTTCCTTCCTTCCTTTTGCCAACAGGCCTGAACAGCTCTTTTCTATTATTTTCTATTATTTTTATCATGTTTTATTCCAATTGTGTATATTTTTTGTTGTGTACTACCTTGATATCTTATACAGTCAAACCTCGGTTGTCAAACGTAATCGGTTCCGGAAGCCCATTTGGCTTCCAAAATGTTCGACAACTGAGGCACAGCTTCCAATTGGTTGCATGAGCTTTCTGAACTCAAGTGGAAGCTGTGTCAGACGTTCAGCTTCCGAAAAACATTAAAAAAAACCCCGGAGCATTTACTTCCGGGTTTTCTGCATTCGGGAGCCGAAACGTTCCAAAATGGAGGTGTTCAGGAGCTGAGGTTTGACTGTATGAGTTTGCGGTGTGTATATACACATACAGAAAGAGCCAACCAAAAGCTAGCTGAAGCTTCTAGGTCCATGTGATGATCCTTTGAGTTGCAAGTGGCTTCTTTACCAGTGAAGCACCACACCATCAATTGGATCTGGTCAATTGGATCTCCCTGGGCCAATTGGATCTCCCTGGGCAGGACACACTAGAATGGAATTCCTGTTCCAGAGTCTTCCTGGACTCTGCCGTGTGCTCTATCCTTTAGGTTCTGATTTCTGGTTTGCTCCTCTAGTTCTTACATGCTTTTTTTGGCCCTGACTTGGACTTCTTCCTTGGCTTCTTGTTGCTGGACACTCCCGCCTGAGACCCTGGAGAGCTGCTTCCAGTCAGCAGAGACAACACTGAGCTAGATGGACCAATGGCCTGACTCAGTATAAGGCAACTTCCTATGTATTCATTGTCACATCTCTTTAAAAGGATATGTTTTTTGGTTCACCTCAGCACATGACCAATCCTGCTCTTGTTCCTTCTGACCTTTTTTTTTTTTTTTTTGTACAATTCCTTCCTTCTCCAGAAGGCGTCAGCTGTCATTTCTTTGTATATAACTTGTGTGGTCCACAGGATCTATGAAAATAAACTGGGGTGGTTTCTGCCAGGTCTTAATCTTCCCTATAATGCTGTAATTAAATGCCATTTGTTTGAGGAGTTTGGAAAGTACGGGAATAGGCCCATTCCAAAAAGTATCAGTTCAGGATGCGTTTTGATTAGCTGAAATGAGTTGTTTACAACACTTGTTGGAAAATTAGAGTATTTAATTTGAACAAGAACAGGTAATGACTGCATGTTTTCCTCGGGGGGCCAAAGTAAAAGATAATATGAAACAGATGACGGACCCCTTTTTCATGTTACATTTCCCTGTGTATGTCTCGTTGTGGTCTGTCTCAGCATATTCAAGGGACTCTCTTAAGATCAGCGCAAGTTCACTTTTTTCTGGTGGATTATGAGAGAGTTGAACTGTTATATCTGTTATATACATACATTTATGTAGTAAAGTTGTGTACTGCTTTAAACAGGCATGGCTTCGCCAAAGAGTTATTGGAACTGTAGTTTTATAAGGGTGTTGGGGAGTTGTTAAGGAGGCCCGTAGTTTCCTCAGAGAGTTGCAATTCCCAGAGTTCTCTGAGAGGATGGCTTGATGGTTAAGCCACTCTTGAGAACTGTAGCTCAGCCAGTGTGGTGTAGTGGTTAGAGTGTCAGACTAGGACCTCAGAGACCAGGGTTCAAATCTCCACTCAACTATGCAACTGGGTGGGTGACCTTGGGCATTCTCAACCTAACTTACCTCACCGTACTGTTGTGATGATAAAATGGGGAGGAGAGCTAGGTTCACCACCTTGAGCCCCCTGGAGGAAAGCTGGGGTATAAATGTAATAAAATAGGTAAGTAAGTAAGTAAGTAAGTAAGTAAGCAAGCAAGCAAGCGAGTGAATGAATGAATGAATGAATAAAGTTTACTCACACAAACTTTACTCATTGTGCAATGATTAGTAACTTTCTTCTTCTTGGTTCTGTCTTCCTGCAATGTTAATTAGTAACTTCCTCCTCTTTCCAGTTCTGCTGCTTTCACTCTTGCCTGTTTAACATGACTGGAGATTAAACAGGACACGCATGTCATAAAAAACTATATAAACTAGTAAATACTAAAATCCATGTGATTTTTATTTTTCTTTAAATGCTCAAGAGGACTACATGCTGTTTGTTGTTATTCCTGTAAGGAATTCTCTGCTCTCCCAGTTGAGCCAGTATCCAGAACCAGGGAGAAGCAAATGCAGACTTAGACCTTTGTCTATCGTTCCCACATCTGTGAGTTAACTCTACGTGGTTGTGTTTTTAAAACGAAACCCTCTCTTCCACCTACGCGCTTTCCTTCCTCTTCTATCTATTAGAAAGCTTCATTCTTTGAACACAACTGATAGCATCGTTTGGCAAACCCTTTCCTGCCTTGTGTTTCACTCCACATTGGCTTAAATCTTGGAACGGCTCCCGCACCTTTGGTGACCTCTGACTCCTACAAGGCCTGTTCACTTCAATAAGTCCTCTGTAGTCAGCACTCCAAATGTTGGTGCGCCGCTCAGACACTGGCATCGTATCCGGCCGTCTTTCAGATCCATCCCTGATACATCACATGCTCTCGGGAGTCAAACAAGCCTCTTTGTATTGAGGCTCTGCAATGTTTGGCAGAGAAATATGGCTGTAATTACACTCCCTGGGTTCTTTGGTTTTGCTGCCTTCATCTTCACCCCCACAGATTTATGAAGGCAACCAAGTTCCGAGAGCTGAAATGAATGTCGGGAATGAGCAATAATTTCCCTTCATTTTATGCAGTAATTAGGTTTGTTTGGGGCAAGCGCAACACCGTAGAACAGTGGTTCCCATACCCCGTTTTTTTTTCCATGGACCACTTGAAAATTGCCGAGGGTCTTGGCAGACTGTTTAATGACTTTTCTGCCAATTATAGCAGTTCGAATGCATTGTGGTAGACGCTGCCGTGATTTTTAATTGAATCAAGATTAAACTTCTGAATTCTAGCCTCCCATGAACTTTGATGCCGGGGACTGGCTGGACAAAGAGGAGTGGTGGGAGGCAGTGACCAGGGAACCCCCAAGGAGGGTTTGTCCCTCTCCTGCTGTGACAAACTCCCATCGTCCCTCGTCTCCAAGAACTTGCAGAGTAATGAGAAGAGCAGAAGTCAGAGGTGTACAGATGCAGCTTGAGACTGCTTGGGAAACATCCAGGAGAAGAAGAGCCTTAGATAGGTGTGCAAGGCAGGGAATCTCCTTTCTTTTAAGGAGAGACAGGAAGAGCTGTTTGACAGTAGAATGTTCTCCCTTGAGAAGCTGTGCATTCTCCTTCATTGGAAGTTTTAAAGCAGAGGTCAGGTGGCCATTTCTCATGGATGCTTTAGCTGAGATTCCTGCATTGCAGGGGGTTGAACCAGATGACTTTTTGGGGGGGGGGTCTGTTTCGACTCTATGATTCTGGCTGTAGATATTCTCTTCAGAGTGGATGTTACACACAGCTGAGAACCAACCCTCCAACTCTTTCCTGTAGCTCTTTCCCTTAAAATATCTCCTTAAACTATCTGAACGCCCTCTCAGAAATGGCTCCTTTTATATTCCCTCCCAAAGTGCTGCTCCACCCCACTCTTGCTAGCTGTCTTGATACAACAACAACAACAACAACAACAACAACAACAACAACAACAACAACAACATTATTTATACCCTGCCCATCTGGCTGGGTTTCCCCAGCCACTCTGGGCAGCTTCCAACAAAATATTAAAATACAGTGGTACCTCTGGTTAAGAACTTAATTCGTTCCGGAGGCCTGTTCTTAACCTGGAGCACCACTTTAGCTAATGGGGCCTCCTGCTGCCGCCGCACTGCCAGAGCACAATTTCTGTTCTCATCCTGAAGCTAAGTTGTTAACCCGAGGTACTATTTCTGGGTTAGCAGAGTCTGTAACCTGAAGCGTTTGTAACATGAGGTACCACTGTACGATGGTCCTTCAGATATTAAAAGCTTCCCTAAACAGGGCTGCCTTCAGATGTCTCCTAAAAGTCTGGTAGTTGTTTTTTCCTTTGATATCTGCTGGGAGGGCCACTACCGATAAGGCTCTCTGCCTGGTTCCCTGTAACTTTGCCTCTCGCAGTGAAGGAACCTCCAGAAGACCCTCAGAGCTGGACCTCAGTGCCCGGGCAGAACAATGGGGTTGGAGACACTCCTTCAGGTATACTGGACCAAGGTATACTGGACTGATAGCCAATCAGAGAGAGGCTCCAGCCCTCGGGTGGAATTCCGAGGCACTGCATCACCAGATTCTGGTCTAGCTCAGCTGCCCGTCACAGAGGACTTCTAAGGAAGGGTCATAGATCAGTGAGACAACATGTCCCTTGCATGCAGAAGGTCCTAAATTCAATCTCCCCTACCTCCAAGGTACGTCTGGGAAAGACAGATGCCTGAAAGCCTGAAGAGCTGCTTCCAGTCAGTGTAGATAATGCTGCGCAGGATGCAGCACCCTCTGTTCTTGTGGGGGTGTTTCAGTACCTGTGGGGAGTTAGGGGGTTTACAGGAGGCATTTAGAAACCCCATTTCACTCATAGTGAGTTTCTGAATTCATTATCGGTCTTGGAAAAACTGAGCCAGGCGCACCTGCCAAATCCTCAAGGAAAATAACTTTCATATTTCTTATTTTGTAATAATAATAATTAATAATAATAACAATTTATTATTTATACCCCGCCCATCTGGCCGGGTTCCCCCAGCCACTCTGGGCGGCTTCCAACAAAATATTAAAATACAGAAATCCATCAAACATTAAAAGCCTCCCTAAACAGGGCTGCCTTGAGATGCCTTCTAAAGGTCTGGTAATTGTTGTTCTCGTTGACTTCTGGGGGGAGGGCATTCCACGGGGTGGGTGCCACTACTGAGAAGGCCCTCTGCCTGGTTTCCTGTAACTTGGCTTCTCGTAGCGAGGGAACCGCCAGAAGGCCCTCGGCGCTGGAACTCAGTGTCCGGGCAGAACGATGGGGGTGGAGACTCTCCTTCAGGTATACTGGACCGAGGCCATTTAGGGCTTTTAAAAGTCAGCACCAACACTTTGAATTGTGCTCGGAAACGTACTGGGAGCCAATGTACGTCTTTCAGGACCGGTGTTATCAAGCATAGGGAGATTCACTCATGTTCAAGTTGTATAACTGAAAAGTAGCATCTCATCTTAATAAACGATCATGTATACTAGTGAAACCAATCACCAGCTTTATAGCTCTGCTCTTTCCAATTTAATCCGAAGAGTTAGTCTTAAAAAAAAAAGTTTAGGAACAGTAACATTTTTGGGGTTCAACATGAAATCTTGAGCCCTAACTGTTCTCAACTGCCTCCAAGTAGTAGGATATATTCTACTCTTCTACTTCATGTTTTTCCCTGGGGTGGGGGTGGGGAGGCCTCCCTCCTTAGCACCGCTATGATTCACAGCTGTTGTCTATTCTGGTTAATCTGTTGTGGTTCGCCATTTGAAACAATGTCATATTCAATTAACTTTTGTTAAAGTCTCTCACCTCCAGGCACTCGGCATCTGCAGTGGAGTCTAGTTTGCTTTCAGGATGTTTTGTAAGGGTTTCTCGGGTCTTGGACATGTCCATCTGCCATGTCCGGGCTTACATTACAGGATACAATACTTGTAGATAGAAGGAACTGGTTTGCTGGTCTCACATCTGTACATCAGCACAAACTTTTTTGGTCCAGTTGTGGACTAGCTGGCAAGTCCCATAAAATAGGTTATTTGTCAAGGAGGAGCTATAGGCATAAGCATAGCTGCCAAGTTATCCCTTTTTTAAAGGGATTTTCCCTTATGCTGAATAGGCTTCCTCGCGAGAAAAGGGAAAACTTGGCAGCTATGGGCATAAGTCAGCAGATTGACCAACTGTCCAACTTTACAGAGGCCTTTGAAAGGCCATCGGAAGATAGTTCTCTGTCTGGAGGACTTCCTGGCCCAAGTCTGATTGGAGGGACACCATTCAAATTGAGAGCAGGGACCATATTCTGTTATGGACAGAAAACGGAATAGGCATGTAGGTCACCTGGTCACAGTCTTAAGAATATGAGAAGAACCTGTTGGATCAGGCCAATGGCCCATCTAGTCCAACATCCTGTTATCATATTGACCAACCAGATTCCCACAAACATGACCTAAATGCCCCAGCACTTTGCGCCCCTGCGGTTTTCAGCAGCTGACAGTCAAATGCATTCCAGTGAAGGCAGAAAGGCAGTGATCGTGACCACTGATAGCCTTCATGGATTTAGCTAATCATCTTTTAAAGCTATCCAAGTTCGTGACCATCACTGCCCCTTGTTGGAGCAAATTCCATAGTTTCACTGAAACTCCCAGCATTCAGGTTCATTGAATGTCAATAAATTCTAGTGTTATGAGAAAGGAAGAAAAGTTATTCTTTATCCACATTCTCCACACCGTAATTATTTCATATATGCCTGTAATGTTGTCTCCTACTTGGCTTTTCTCTAAACTAAAAAGCTCCACTTGTAACCTTTCCCCAAAGAGGAATCGCTTGATCCCCTTCCATTAGAGACACCTAGAACATCTTAACCACTTACACTAACAGCATCTAGAACTGGAAATAGAGGTGATGTCCTAAGGGAAAGCAAGAAATTCCTGGATCAAATAACAACTTCTGTAAATCCGGGACTGTCCCTGGAAAATAGGAACTCTTGGAAGGTCTGGATTATGGGAATCTGGAAGGAGGACTCCCTGGTCCTAAATGGGGTAACTGTGCCCTGAAGGACCAGGTGTGCAGCCTGGGAGTCATTTTGGACTCACAGCTGTCCATGGAGGCACAGGTCAATTCTGTGTCCAGGGCAGCTGTCTATCAGCTCCATCTGGTACGCAGGCTGAGACCCTACCTGCCTGCTGACTGTCTCGCCAGAGTGGAGCATGCTCTAGTTATCTCTCGCTTGGACTACTGCAATGCGCTCTACGTGGGGCTACCTTTAAAGGTGACCCGGAAACTACAACTAATCCAGAATGCAGCAGCTAGACTGGTGACTGGGAGCGGCTGCCGAGACCACATAACACCAGTCTTGAAAGATTGGCTCCCAGTACGTTTCCGAGCACAATTCAAAGTGTTAGTGCTGACCTTTAAAGCCCTAAATGGCCTCGGTCCAGGAACATCTCCACCCCATCGTTCTGCCTGGACACTGAGGTCCAGCACCGAGGGCCTTCTGGCGGTTCCCTCATTGCGAGACTTCAAGTTGCAGGGAACCAGGCAGAGGGCATTCTCGGTAGTGGTGCCCGCCCTGTGGAATGCCCTCCCATCAGATGTCAAAGAGAAAAACAGCTACCAGATTTTTAGAAGACATCTGAAGGCAGCCCTGTTTAGGGAGGCTTTTAATCTTTAATTGATTATTTTATTCTTCTGTTGAAAGCCGCCGAGAGTGGCTGGGGAAACCCAGCCAGATGGGCGGGGTATAAATAATAAATTATTATTATTATTATTATTATTATTATTATTATTATTATTATTATTATATTTATTTTATCCTTCCTGTCAATGAATTCACTCTCTCCTCATGAGCAATAAAAACATATGCACTTGGTTGGGTGCATGGTGTCTCCCTCCCTCCCACTTCCCCGGTTTTCCTCTCTGCAAAAAAAAGGAAGAAAAGAAAAACATATCAGATGTTGTATGAACAAAGATATGGAAATGTGAGAAGAGGACAGCATCTGGAGGTTTTCAAACTCGAGACCACAGCCTGCGTGTTTCGTTTGCTCTTAGAAGAGTGAAAATCTGTTCGCTGTCATTTCCCATCTTGTCACTGGTAGGCTTGGCATCTTGCAGTATCTTCCCCTAGCTGTTTCTGTTTTCTGAGCTCTATAGACAGATGGCTGGAGTTCTTTGATATTTCCCCCCTCCCCCCATGTTCTAAATATCTTGCATCTGTTTCTATCTTTTATGTAGCAATCATATAACTCTGTTGTGCCTGTTATCCTGTTAGGAGAGCAATTGGATTGGGTGGGGGGGGGAGAGGAAGAAGATGGCGTACATAGTATAAACACACATTACCGGCTACTAAGAAGAAAGTCACATTGCAAAGGCCTTTCTAATACCATCTTTAAAGGTAAAGGGACCCCTGACCAATTGGTCCAGTGGTGACCGACTCTGGGGTTGCGGCGCTCATCTCGCATTATTGGCCGAGGGAGCCGGCGTACAGCTTCCAGGTCATGTGGCCAGCATGACAAAGCCGTTTCTGGCGAACCAGAGCAGCACACGGAAACACCGTTTACCTTCCTGCCGGAGCGGTCCCTATTTATCTACTTGCACTTTGACGTGCTTTCAAACTGCTAGGTTGGCAGGAGCTGGGGCCGAGCAATGGGAGCTCACCCCGTCGCAGGGATTCGAACCGCTGACCTTCTGATCAGCAAGCCCTAGGCTCTGTGGTTTAACCCACAGCGCCACCTGTGTCCCTAAGATGTCTAAAAGAAGGTAGGAGCTGAACCTTTACTGGCAGGGAATTTCACAGGGCTTGGCCTGCCTCACCAAAAGTCAGCCCCTAGTAAAGGCTGTCTGAACCTCAGGGGTGTACCGTAGGCAGGGGAACATCAAGAACTGGCCCATCAGAGGGTCTTGGTGTTTGAGGTTGAGCATAAGGGATCAGATGGGATAAAGTATTTGAAATTTCTATCTTACCCTTCCTTCCAAAAGAGCTCATGATGGTCCTCTCCAGGGCAGTAGGTGAACTACTTGTGGACCATAGCTACTTGAGGACTTGGTGTGATACTTGGGTCAGAGGGCCATAGGAAGAGCTGTGGGCCAGCAGCAACACACACACACCCCCAAGCTGAAATGATGATAGTTGATTGCATCCTGCACTGACTGAAGGTGGGTGCTTCTAGGAAGGATCCTGAACTTTGCTCTGACACCACTGTCATGGCCAAGAAATCTGGAACTGCCACTAATGTAAGTGAGAGAGCATAGGTCTTGAAAAGTGGCACCTAGAACTGGACACAGTGTGTGTTGTCCAACTAAGTTCTACTCTTAGCCCAGGGCTGCGAGAGGTAGAGGTTCTGCTACTATTTCTGCAGCAGGGTCACGGTCTCCAGCATCATAGAGGTGCCCAATCAGAATGAGGGTGAGCCTTTTAGGCACTGAGAAAAAGTCTTCTCACCATCAGTGATGATTGGAGTCAATCAGAGTGAAAGGAGGTCAGCAAGCTCTTGAGGATTGGCTCCCAAGGTCATTCTGGAGAAGGCTTGCAGGAAGTATACCGAGGAAGGGTTGTTTTCTATGCTCCAAAGCTAAGCATTTGGGCACACTGAAAATGCAAGGCGCTCCAGTTTCAGGAGAGTGATGTGCAAGTTCAGTTATGTACAATGGAATTTCAATGGAACTGATGCTCTTCAAATTACGTGTGTGTGTGTGTGTGTGTGTGTGTGTGTGTGTGTGTGTATGCTGTCTATCTATAGAGTAAAAATGCTTTGACGTGCAAGTGGTAGAATTGACAGTTCAGTACAAATCTCCAATGAGATCGTCACAGTTTAGTTGGTCCCGGTAGAATAAAACCTTGGTGTTGATCGAGTCCCACATTAGTAGAATCAAACTCAATGAAACATTCTATTCCAGAATTGGCAATAGTGTGAGATGTGCTGTATAAATTGTGCCAGCCTGTCAAAGAAATGTTTGTGGTGGTTATCATTCAGGGGATGGGCTGTAGAACAACCATGCCTTCCATTAAGAAGGACTAAGTGTCCATTCCTGACATCTGCAGTGTAAACGATCAGATGGCAAGTGTAGGAACATATCTCATCCTGAGTCCCTGAGAGCTGCTGCCAGTTAGAAGATTGAGCTGGATGAACTCTGAATCTGAATGAAACAGAATTGTTGGGCTTTTTTTTTTTTTGCAAAATCAAAATGATTTTTAATGAAATTTGCCAATATAAAGACTTCCGATAAGGGCTGCCATTCCTCTGGATTTCCCTGGACACTTCAGCGATTTATGCCCGGACCGCCTCAAAGTGGTTTATGAAAAGAATAAAGCAATAAACCTATCATTTGAAAAGCTAAAAAAACAACTGTTTATTTTTTCCCTTTTTAAAAAATAAACTTTATTTAAATTCTTCTTAAAAAAGAGTACGAAGAAACTCAAACAATCCATGAAAAGAGATATACAATCTCATATGCAAAAAAATGTACATAAACGATTGAAAAGAAAAGAAAAAGGAAAAGGAAAAGCACAGAAAAAAAGGGGGGGAGAAAAATCAAAATTTAAAACTGACTCCCAATTGCTTGTACGTAGTTTTCTTTAACAACTGCTTAAAATGTTCATAAAATAATTAAAATCAGTGCTTTTTTCTGGGGGGACGCAGGGGGGACGCATACCCCTAAACATTTTGTGAATCTTTGTACTTTTGTCTATTTACTGTATTTATTTTTCCTGATTTGAACTATAAAATGGTGATTTTCTTCAGTCAAAATGGGAGCACCCCTAAACAATTTTTTTTAAAAAAAACAACGATTAAAATCAATGATATGTTCAAAGCCAGATTGAAGTACATGTCAACATTCTATGTACATGTCTGGATAGGTGCTGGGGAATGTGCAGAGTGCTCACCCTGATGCCAAAAGAACAGAGAAATGTTAAACAGCTCTAGGAAGAGTCAGTTGCTTTTCTGACAGACAAATGCAGTTTCAGTTACATACAGTTGTAGATGCTGCAGGGGCCAAGAGCAAATTGTCCTGAGTCATTCTCACCTGCTTGCCAAGTCATCAAAACACCCAAATTAAAGAGCACACCAAAATTAACCCTTTCTTGTCCTCCCCCCCAGCAAACATAAACACTTATACATTAACAAACATGTTTTAGCAGAAAAAAGTTCCGCAGAGGCACCTGTCAATAGGCAGGGAGTTCCAAGGTGTATAGGTGCCACACACACATCAATTTTTTTAGAAATGTGGAATGCATATAGTTGTTGTTGTTGTTTAGTCGTGTCCGACTCTTCGTGACCCCATGGACCAGAGCATGCCAGGCACTCCTGTCTTGCACTGCCTCCCGCAGTTTGGTCAAACTCATGTTCGTAGCTTCGAGAACACTGTCCAACCATCTCGTCCTCTGTCGTCCCCTTCTCCTAGTGCCCTCCATCTTTCCCAACATCAGGGTCTTTTCCAGGGAGTCTTCTCTTCTCATGAGGTTCTCATTGATCCCCTTCATGGATCAATGCCTTGTCGTGGTGAAGGGGCTTGAATAACTCAGAGAAGCTATGAGCTATGCCATGCAGGGCCACCCAAGATGGACAGGTCATAGTGGAGAGTTTTGACTCAGCGTGATCCACCTGGAGAAGGAACTGGCAAGCCACTCCAGTATCCCTGCCAAGAAAACTCCATGGACAAAGACAACAGGAACGCATATTATGTTGTAGCTATAACAGTTCCACGTCTACAGATCGAAGGGGTCAACTCGGCAAATATGGGGCAAGGCGATATTTCATGCTCATTAAATTTGCTTGTAGCAGGCATCCTTCCTCGCCCCCTGCCCCCAACGCTTTTCTTTCTCTGCCCACCACAATCCTCCTCTCGCTTCCGCGTCTGGCTTCGAGAGGAGAGCCGCGTTGGCAATTTGCGACTGCCGTCTCCTCCTCTCTTTATGATTTTATTTTAATTAGGGAAAGGGCACAGTTTACCCCGAGGGACTTATTTTCTACCATGATCGGATGAAGAAGGCAGGCAGCTGCCTGAGCTAGGAAAGGTCACCCAGTCACATTGGTTGATGAAAGAACCAGAGAGGCTGTCATCTCGGCCCTCGCTGAGCTTCCCCAGCTGACGGGAGGCCCTGGCACAAAGGCAGTGTGCTACCTTGACAAAGCAAAGCTGTCACTTTGGGCATCTGTCAAGGCCCGCTCCCTTCTTCTGCGCCGTGAGCATCAGCCTGTGATGTAGAGCCAGCCAGGGCGGGGGAGATTGCCAATGGGGCAGTGCTGGGCAGGGTGGAACCCGACTGCCATCTTCGGGGCTCGGTTGAATGGTTTGAGATAGAGATGGGTGGGTGGGTGGGAGAAATTCAATATTGCTTGCATCTTAACCAGAAGTCGTCAACTTCACATTTCTCCAACCAAGGTGGAAACCGAAATGCAGCAGTTCTCCAGATTTGGCAGTGCTGATATCCAACCCCACAATGTGCCCCTCTCCAATGCCATATGTTAGGGGTAAATGTGGATAGAAATGTATATATTACTGGGGGGGGGGAGACTAACAAAAATGCATTATATTGGGGGAAATGGCTTGCAGAAATGTGTGTTTTTGATCAAAACTGTACACAAAAATGTGTCTGTCAGGAGAAATTTGCACTAAGGTGACAACAAATTTTCGTGATGGTTTCGCAAAAGCAAAGGGGCGAGATTCACAAATAGCTGCAGGAATGTGGAGAATTTAGGAATGGAGGGTGGTGGAGACCAAGTTTATATGAAATATTTGCAGGTTTTAGCAAAGAGCCACAAGAACGTTGTGGTTCTTATTGGTCATGTTTATTGTGATGGAGGAGGAGGATTTCACAGACAATGTTTGGTGGGGGGCATTCAGAAATTCTTTTGTGCAATCAAGTCCAATCTCGAGCCTGCCTAGTGAGGCTCACTCACTTATAAGGTTCATGATAGTGGACAGCTGTAAATGACAATGGACCAGGACAGGTGAATTTAGCTTCTAAATCCCAAGACCCTGGTGACGCCCACACCACAAATTTAATGCTTCCCCTTGAGAACCATGGGTGCTATAATTTACTGCTCCCAGAGCTGCAATTCCCTTAGCAAATTGCAGTTCCCATGATTCTCTGGAGGAAAGATACGTGCTTTAAATGTGCAGTGTAGATGTGGCCATTCTGCCTCTTGAATGCACCATGTTGGGTTGTAGCCTGGGGGACTGTTCCCTTCACGTTTTTCACTCCTCTGCTCAACAACAGGTGCCCTCCATTCAAAAGTTGAAGCTAAATTTGTGTCTGTCTATGCACCCATCTCTTCCTAACCTTACATCATGCCATGTTAATGTCCTCTCTGGTTGATATAAATAGATGTCTCGCTGTCCTCTAGATTTCACACTAATGGGTTTTTTGAAGTTGGATACTCATCCCAGGCAAATCTGACGAGAGACAATGGATTAAAATTAAGCTGAGTAAACAGCGGCACGTAAATAGATCTGTCCTATTAGCTTTGTCAAAACGTTTGTTAATTAACCTCTGATCCCCTCATTGTGGGAGGGGAAAAGAAGTAGTTCTTTTCTTGGGCGAGCCCGGGAGATTGAGCTGGAAATCTGAGGCCTGCTGTTCAAGGCGGGTGGAAGAATCCTTTCCCAGTATGTAAATTAGATTTGTAGCTGAGTGGAATTGATTCTGCTGAGACTAAATTAATCACAGCGCTTAATCACTGTAACCTTTAAATATAGCAGTCCTGACCGCAGCGGCAAGGAGGGAGGTCAGGGGGAAGGGAGAGCCTGGTGTCCATGAGGTTTTCAACTTTTCAAAATATCAAGGTTTGGCTGGTGATAGGGGAGAGCTGGGAAGAGGCGGAAAAGGTGGAGGGGGGGCAACAGTAGGTGGAGCCAATGACAGGTGGCACCGCCCCTTGAACTGGTTGTAAGTAAGAAGATAGGCACCACTTGCCTTAGAGATGCAGCCTCTACAGGACAGGAAAGGTAAAGGGACCCCTGACCATTAGGTCCAGTCGTGACCGACTCTGGGGTTGCATGCTCATCTCACTTTACTGGCTGAGGGAGCTGGCGTACAGCTTCCAGGTCATGTGGCCAGCATGGCAAAGCTGCTTCTGGCGAACCAGGGCAGCACACGGAAATGCCGTTTACTTTCCTGCTTGGAAAGTAAATAGGGTACCTATTTATCTACTTGCATTTTGACGTGCTTTCGAACTGCTAGGTTGGCAGGAGCTGGGACCAAGCAACGGGAGCTCACCCCGTCGCAGGGATTCGAACCACCGACCTTCTGATCAGCAAGCCCTAGGCTCAGTGGTTTAACCCACAGCGCCACCTGGGTCCCCTACAGGACAGTAGACTGGCCAAGATTTCTGGCTCCCACAAGAGTTAAACAACAGCAGCAATAAGAAACAAAAAAAAGGCTCCCCACACTTCCCAATTAATTCCAATCCCTGATCTGCAGTAAATTATATGTAGATCCGTATGCAGGACATTCCAATACAGGAGTAATGGGATTGCACTCTTCTGGAAGGATCAGGTCTGGAGCCAAGCTTGTGGTTGGGAATGCCTGTTTTTAGCTCCAGTTGGTTCTCCAACTACAGACTCCTTTGGTGAGAAATTATTTGGCTACTGTACTCCATGCTCTGGTAACTTCCCAACTGGATTACTGCAATGCATTCTACATGGGGCTACCCTTGAAGATGGCTTAGAAATGTTGGCTGGTCCAAAATGCAGCCGCCAGGTTACTGGATGGAGTTCCATTTAGACTCCATAAAAACCGTGGTTTAAAAAAGCTCTGCAGATTGCCAGAGTATTTCTGGGCACAATTTATTAGTGTTTCAAGCTCTAAATGACTTTAGTATCCTCTTGAGTGCTAAGCTCTCCAGAGGGGACCTCTTGGAAGTTCTTCCATCTTCAGTAGCTCAGGGGTGGCACCCTGGGAGAGGGCATTATTTGGGGCAGCCCCTAAGCTGTAGAATTCCTCATGCCATAGAGGTAAATCTACCATAGAGGTACATTATGCCGTTTTTTGTTGTTGTTTTAAAATAAAAAAAATTCCTTCAGTAGCACCTTAAAGACCAACTAAGTTTTTATTTTGGTATGAGCTTTCGTGTGCATGCACACTTCTTCAGATACAGTGAAATGGAAGTTTCCAGGCACTTATGTAGAGAAGGGGTGGGGAGGGGTGGGGAGGGGGAGGGGGGATCACTCAGAAGGGTGGTGGAAATGGGTGATTGACTGACTGATAGCTGTTGATGACCGCAAACGACTGCAAATGGTTTTGCATGAAAAAGCAAGGGTTGAGATGGCTGAAGATCGCTTATCATGTATAATGAGATAAGAACCCGATATCTCTGTTCAAACCAGGTCCCTCCATGGTTTTGAGCTTGGTGATAAGTTGCAATTCAGCAACTTCTCTTTCCAGTCTATTTCTGAAATTCTTTTGTAGTAAGACAGCTACTTTGAGATCTTGTATAGAATGTCCTGGGAGATTGAAGTGTTCTCCTACTGGTTTTTCTGTCTTCTGGTTCCTGATGTCAGATTTATGTCCATTTATCCTTTGGCGTAGGGTTTGGCCTGTTTGTCCAATATAGAGAGCTGAAGGGCACTGTTGGCATTTGATGGCATACACAATGTTAGAGGATGAGCAATTAAATAGTCCTGAGATGGTATGTTGGATGTTGTTGGGGCCAGTAATGGTGTTGTCTGGGTGTATGTGGCAGCAAAGTTGGCATCTGGGTTTATTGCAGGCTCTGGTACCAGTGTCCATGTTAAGTCTGGTGGTTGTATTATTGTGGGTGAGGAGTTGTTTAAGATTGGGTGGCTGTCTGTAGGCAATGAAAGGTCTTCCTCCCAGAGCTTGAGAAAGGGAGCGGTCATTGTCCAGGAGAGGCTGTAGATCTCTGATGATGCGTTGTACTGTTTTAGCTTGGGAGCTGTATGTGATGACTAGTGGTGTTCTGTTATTTTCTTTTTTGGGTCTGTCTTGCAGCAGGTTCTCTCTAGGTATCTGTCTGGCTCTGTTGATCTGTTGTTTAACTTCATCAGGTGGATATTTTAGTTCTAAAAAGGTTTGCTGTAGATCTCTTAGGTGAGATTCTCTGTCTGTAGAGTTGGAACAGATGCGGTTGTAACGTAAGGCCTGGCTGTATACGATGGATTGTTTGGTATGTTTGGGATGGTAGCTAGAAGCATGTAGATATGTTTGTCGGTCAGTTGGTTTTCTGTATAAGGTGGTGTCTATACGTCCATCCTGTATTTTTATAGTAGTGTCCAAAAAATGTATTTCTTGCATAGATTGGTTCATTGTTAGGTTGATGGTGGGGTGAAAGTCATTGAATGTCTGGTGGAAGGTTTCCAGGGTCTGTTGTCCATGTGTCCAGATAATAAAAATATCGTCAATGTATCGCAGGTACAGGAGAGGTTTGAGTGGGTAGGAGTTAAGGAAACGTTGTTCTAAATCTGCCATGAAGATGTTGGCATACTGTGGGGCCATGCGGGTGCCCATGGCTGTGCCGCTGATCTGGAGGAACAGGTCATCACCAAATTTGAAGTGGTTGTGGGTAAGGACAAAGTGGCAGAGTTTGGTAGCAAAGTCCGCTGTGGTTTTATCTGAAATGGTGTTCCTTATGGCTTGTAAACCATCATTGTGTGGGATGTTGGTATATAGAGATTCTACATCCATAGTGGCTAGTATAGTATTGTTAGGAAGATTGTTCAAATATTGTATTTTCCTCAGAAAATCTGTGGTGTCACGTACGTAGCTGGGAGCACTGATAGCATATGGTTTCAGAACAGAGTCCATATAGCCGGAAACACCCACTGTAATGGTGCCAATACCTGAGATGATGGGGCGTCCTGGGTTTCCTGGTTTGTGTATTTTGGGTAGAAGATAGAAAGTTCCTGGCCGAGGTTCCGCTGGTGTGTTTGTGAGGATCTGTTCTTGGATGTGTAGGGGTAGCTCCTTAATAATCTTGTTCAGTTCTTTTTTGTATGCTTGTGTGGGGTCTGAGTCCAATTTCATGTAAAAGGCAGTATTGGAAAGTTGTCTGTGGGCCTCCTGGATGTAATCAGTTTTGTTCATGATGACGACAGCTCCACCCTTGTCTGCCTCTTTAATTATAATGTCTGGGTTGTTCCTGAGATTTTCTATGGCTCTCCTTTCAGCATGGTTTAGATTTTGTAGTAAGCGATGGTGTTTTCTGGTCACATCCGTTTGGATTCTGTGGCGGAAGCATTCGATGTACAGATCTAGTGTGGTATTGCGTCCATCAGGAGGGGTCCATGTGGAGTCCCTTTTTGTGTAACTTCTTTTCGGTGGTAGTTGGTGGTCAATGTTCTGTTCATTGATGCGTTTGGAGGGTGATGGTTGTTCCCCAGTAAGTTGAGAGGTGTTGTGTTGTGGGGATGTAGTTTGTTCTACTTTGTCTTGTTCTTGTGTGTGATGAAAATACTCCTTCAGGCGTAAACGGCGGAAAAATGCTTCCAGGTCCCCACAGAACTGAATCATGTGTTGGGATTTGGCAGGGCAGAATGATAGTCCCCGTGAAAGGACGGATTCCTCAGCTGGGCTGAGTGTTTGCTGTGAAAGATTGACAATGTTGTTGATCTTGTTTTGATTGGTGGCTTGTAGGTTGGAAAGGTTGCAGAGTTTTTTATTTTTCTGGTTCTTCAGTAACTCCAGTTGAGAGTGGTAAATGGTTTGTTTTTCCTTGTGGAACTTCTGCCAGGCCGGGTGATTCCTGATGGAGTTCTCCAGTGCAGAGAGTTCCTCCTTTATTAACTTCTGTTTGGAATACAGAACGCCGATAAGATGTTTCAGCAGTTTCTTAGATAAAGTGTGGCATAGTTTTCTGGCATATTCTGTGGGATAAGTTGATTGAAGAGGGTTCTTAATTCTAAGACCCTTAGGTACAATGTCCAGGTTTTTGCATTTAGATAGAAAGAGGATGTCAGTTTGTACCTGGGCAAGTTTCTTGGTGAGGTTGATGGACTTTCCATTTGTTGTTGTTTTGTATGCTGAAGACACAGTCTTTTCCTCTAGCCTTTGACACCTGAGATAAATTAATATTTAGAAACACTCGGTTTGCAGAGGACCTGTTGAACTGGCTCTTCGTTTAAATAACAACATTTTAAGTTGTGTGGGGGTGTGGAGCTGTGTTGTAGGTCATCTAATCCAAAACAAGAGGGTCCCAAAAAAAGATGGTTGGCTAGTCTCTACGTGAAGACTTCCATCATGATGGTTGCACTGTCAAATTCTTCTTACCATCAATACAGTTTCCCTAGGCCTCATCCATATTTAAAGCACTCCGATACCCTTTAAACAGTCATGGCTTCCCCCAAGGAGTTCCAAAAACTGTAGTTTGTAAATGGTACTGGTGAGCCCTGTTCCCTTCACAGGGGACTACAATTTGCTGAGTAGTTTAACAACCAGACTCTCTTCCCAAGGAATTCTGGGAAATGTAGCTCCGTGTGAGGGAACAGAGGTATCCTAACAACTCTCAGCACCCTTAACTAACTCCAGTTCCCAGGATTCTTTGTGGAAAGCCATGGCTGTCAAAGTGTAGTACGGTACGAGTGTTTCAAATGTGCTGTGCAGATGAAGCCAAAATGTTCAGCCAAAATTCACCCTATTCTAATTGGTCTGTTAGATCTAGCCCTGGTCACTAGGACAGCAGAGGGCAAGTGTTTGTCCTATTCTCCACGACAGTCCTTGGAGTACCTTGTTGAATGCCAGTGTTCACATTTCTAAACGTATTTTTAAAAATCAAAGTACACCTTTTAAATACAATTTCACATATTTGTTTTGAGCTGAGAACGAGGTGTAACATTCAGAAAGTGCAGGAGCGAGTTGATAACTATGTATTGATCTGCACACTAAGCCAGAAAGTGAAGGTCAGGTGAGGTTAGAGAATTTGTAAAGGTTGAAGTCTTTGTAGGATGTTGGGAGCTTGCAGGTTTACGGTTGCTGGTGTACACCTGGGTGGGTTTTTAAATTTTATTTTAAGAAATGACTTTTGAGCCTTTGGGACACTTTGTGCACACTTCCAATGCAAGAAAGAACATGGAAGAGGATCAATGCTATGTGTATTTCTGCGGTCACCTTTTGCGTTCAAATTACAGTCCTTTGAAAAGCTCAAAAACTGTTTTGAAAGGCGGCAGTGAAAACAAGCCGGTTTGTGGCTGCAGCAGATTATCTATTGTTTAGGGAACTGGAACAGTTTTGCAGAGCAGAAAAGCTGTCCAGTAGCACCATCTGCAGGTTGTAAAGGAGTACCTTGTCTTCTGTGTTTTGCAGGCATAAATGAGCTCGAGGAAGAGAAGAGATGGGAGACTGACAGACTGACTGGAGGGGGTGACATTTCCATAGCTAGCTAAGGTGGCTGGGAAAGTGCCATGGTGATTTAGGTGTTTGAAGTGTTATGCAATCTGTGAGGTGTCTCCTGCTACTTACTAGGTGCGATCCTGAGAAAGTTAGGGCCGCAAGGTAGAACAGAGATGGGCAGAAGGTCGTTCAGTATCTCCTGATAGATCTTGAGGCTTTAGATCAGCAATGGCTTCAGCCTCCCTATAATTACAGGCTGCGTTTCCACAGAACTTTACACTTTCCCCAGCATTTCCTTACCAGATAAGGTTTGCATTTTATGTGAACTTTCACACAATGTAAATCTTCTGGAAATCTAGCAGAAATCTGGCACTCATTTCTGTGTTAACTGCTGCTAGGGGTAGGGGGGGAAGGTTGCAATGCTGTTAACCTGGATATCATGAGAATGTCATGCTGGTAAGGTCACCCACCTGTCAGTCACCTGACATCACAATGATGTCAGGTGAAGACAATACAATGATGGCAGATGATGATTGCTGGGACTTCAAAGTACCACGGACCAGCCGGCTTGAAGTAACCACTTATCAGCTGACTTCAGGCCTGATTTCTGTTGGGATCGTCTGTGTGATCAGGTTCCCCATGGAAACATGGATGTCAGGTGGGGGGGGGAGGTGGGTGTGGCTTTGGGAGAAGTGCCTCCATGGGCTAACTAAGTTTGCCCCACAAGCTGGAGGTTCCCCACCCTTGGTGTGTGTGTGATTGATGTATGTTATCCGGTTTATATCCCAAAAACATGAATGGTGGCTCTTACTTGAAAGGCGTCTTTATCCCAACTCAGCAGCAAGCACAATGCCCAGAAATTCAAGATTCCAAGGTCCATGATTTCATCACTTGACATGCCCCTCCTGCCATGATTTTAAACTCGGGGCAGGTTCCATTTTTATTTTTTATTTTTAAATTAATCTTTATTGAAATTTCATACAGTTAAAATGCAGACAAACAATAATTTTTAAACAATAAAATATATAAGCAAAACAAATCATACATGCCTCTTTTTTGCATAAATCTACTAACAAATATCAAAATCATATATTTAAATCATATGAACTGTCTTAATGTTAATGACTTTTATATAAATTCATATTCAGATCGACTTCCACTCGTCATCCTCCCGGGCTAATAAATTTACTTCTTTTTGGACTGCTTTCTTTTAATTATCATCTTGGGATCTCTACAAAATATTTGACGTAAATCCAAGTCTTTTCAAATAATCTCCGAATTTCCCCCCAATTGTCTTTAAGCTTTTGAATACTACCCCCTCTGATAGAATTTGTTAATTTGGCCAATTTCTATATAACTAATCACCTTTTCTTGAAACTCGGGGCAGGTCCCAGTGAAGTTCGCTCACCCTATGAACCTGTTGCACATGCACATATGTGTTCTAGTTGTTGCTGAACTACAACTCCCATCAGCCCCAGCAAGCCTGGCCAGTGATCAGGGGGATGATAGGAGTTCTACCTCATCAACATCTGGAGGACACCAGGTTGGCTAGTCCAACCCCCTGCAAAGCAGGAATCTTTCTGGCCAACGTGAGGCTCAAACCCATGACCCTGCAATTTAGAGTCTCATACTCTACCGACTGAGCTATCCCAGTCCATAGATATACCCATTTCATATACAAGATGTCGAACCAGATTCCTGTGTGGGGCGCTTCTGGGTTTTCTAAATTTCTGAAGTCAAAACATAATTGGAGGTGCCATCTCAACTCAACGCCGGTCTGACATTTTTAACATCATGTCTTATAGCCGTGCTGTGCTTCTGTTCCACTGTTGAGGGTGTTTGCCTTTTTCTTTTGCACCAGATGGCACTCTTTAGTTCCATTTCAAAAAAAATAAAAATAGAAAAGTGAAAATCTACCTCTTTCCTTCTGGAAGTTTCTCCGGGAGGAGGAGGAGGAGGGAAGGAGAAGAGTCTTATTTCCACAGACTCTTGCCAATTATATGTCTGTATTTCCCCCCCTGTGAAGCTTCATGAAAGCTTGTAAAAGTCCATTGACTCTGAAACGAGGCTGACAAAAGTATTTGGACTCAGCGGTAGTTAGCCAGGAGATTTGAAAGGGCCTGGTGAACCCCAGGAAAAGGGGGCTGAGAATACCTTTGCAGAAAGAGAGTTGTGGGGAGAGGGAGAGGGAGGTTTCACCCCCTTCATATACCACACACACACACACACACACACACACACACACACACGGCCCTTCTGAGCTACAGTTTCACGGGGGCTGCATTTGATTTAAACATATGTGAATCCTTTTCTGCAGCACAAAGCAGAGACTATGCACCGAGGTTGATATTGTCTGGTGTGTCTATTTTTAAATGAACATAGGCACTCTTATGTTCTGTTCCCACCAAGAGAAAAGTGAAGGGCCCAACTGGATGTGGGTTTGTGAATAGGGAATAGGATCTCTCATACCCTTCAACATGGATGAAAATTGGAACATCCTAAATAATAATAATAATAATATTTACTATTTACACACCACTCATCTCACTAGGTTGCCTCAGTCACTTTGGGCAGCTTCCAACATATATAAAAGCAATACAATATTCCCATAAAACTTCCCTATACAGGGCTGCCTTCAGATGGCATGGGGGTTGCATAACTTTATACCCTCCAACTTACTTCCAAATGAAAATAGGGACATCCTAAGGAAAAGTGGGACATTCCTGGATTTAATCGGAAACTGGGGTGGCTTCTGTAAATCTGGGATGGCTTCTGTAAATCTGGGACTGTCCCTGGAAAATAGGGACACTGGGAGGGTCTAATCTCCCCTACTTAGCACCCATGATGCAGCCCAGCAGGAAGCGGTGGCTGGGGCTCACTGGGACCAGCTTGGTGGAAGGCAGGGAGATTGGCAATAGCGTACAGTGGTACCTCAAGCTTCAAACGCCCCAGGTTACAAACACTTCAGGTTACAAACTCTGCTAACCTGGAAGAGTTACCTTGAGTTGAGAACTTTGTCCCAGGATGTGGACGGAAATCGTGTGCCAGCGGACCTCCGAAATGAATTAAGTTTGTAAGTAGAGGTACCACTGTAGTTCTCAAAGCACAGCATTGGGGCCACATCCATGCCATGTATGTATATCACAGCCTATGCACATTTAAAACATATGGCTCCCCACAAAAGAAGAATCTTAGGAACTGTAGTCCATCCCCCCCCCGAGCTGCAGTTCCCTACTTTGTGATGTTTACAGTTCATTGTCCGTTGTGAAGGAGGAAGTAGATGGCAGAGACAATTGTTCAGGGGGCATTCAGGAGCTCTGTTGGTGGTTTTGTTTTGTTTTTATTCATATTTTTATTAAAGTTTTCTTGGTTTACAAAGGTATGCACAATGACTCTTATTTCAAGTTAAATTTTCCATAGGTCAGCTGGTCCCATGGGTAATCCGAGAGGCGAGGTCCAGGTCCGGTCCGTGGTCCAAAGAGTTAACGTAGAGTCAGTCCGATGTAGCCGAAGCAGGGTGCAGGGTAGGGAACCAGGCAAGGTCAGGAACAGGAACCACATGCAGGAAACCAGGGCAGGTCAGGAACAGGCACACAGCCAGGATCTGGCAAACAGCAATGTTGTTCCCACAACCTGGGGTGGGGTCTGACCGCCTTTTATCTCTGACTGGGTAATGGCTGGTCTCGATCCCCTGACGACTCACCACCCTGTCTTGCCCAAAGGTGAGCACTCCTCCTGCGAGTACTCAGCTCTCTCCTTCTCTAAGACCTGAGTCTCTGCAGCTCTGGAGATGCCGGTGGGTTACTAAACCCAGGAGCTGCCCCAGCCTCTCCTGACTCAGCCGGTAGTGGGTCAACTGTTGGTGATGACCTAGCTGACGGCAACAAGGTAGGTATTCCCTGCATCTGGAGCCAGGACAGGCTCAGGCCCCTGACTTGGCCCAGCTGGCGCTTGTTGCAGGGGAATCTGTGCAGACTGAGGCTCCTCAGAATCAGGCCCCAGAATTGGTTCAGCCATACCTGCCAAGTTCCTGCCAGAAAAATAAGGGATTGGACCAGAAGTAGCAGACCAGAAGTAGCGCTGCCACCATTTTGGAACTGGGCGGAGCATGCTCAGAAGCGACTTTTGATGCTGCTCTTCCCAGTTCCAAAAGGGCCGCCACACCAGAAATCGCATTGCAGCCATTTTGGAACTGGGCAGAGCAGCATCAAAAGTCGCTTCTGAGCATGCTTCGCCCAGTTCCAAAATGGCCACCACCCCAGAATAAACCGGGGGGGGGGGGACAAAAAAAATCTGTTTTTTCGGCTGGGAACACCTGGAAAAATGGTGGTTTCCCAGAGAATACGGGAGACTTGGCAGCTATGGGTTCAGCTGATGCCCGAGGCAGAGGATCCGGTGCAGACCAAGACTTCTCTGGTTCCGAGTCTGAGCCCAAGTCCCAGGCCATCACAGTCAGTTTCATTTGTTGAGACATTAGGGTTACATTAGGAAGAAAAGGGGGGAAGAGGTGGAGGGGGCCATGGTGGGTGGGGTGGGGTCAGGAGGCGGTGTTTCTGTTTTGCTTAATGTATGTGTGGGGTTTTTTGTCAGCGTCATTTGAGCGGGTTCTCTTTGCTATCCGCTTGTGTTCCTTTGGTGGTGAGAGAAATTGGGGTTGGCCTAGGGGGCGGTTGCTTGTTTGTGATTGGCTGTGGTAAACTTTGTTTTCCGTGTGTGAGTGGGGTGGGTGGGGGGTGTTTCTGAATCAGGTTAGCCATATTGATTGTATGCTGTTGGTGGATTCTTGTCATTGTCTTGTTGGGCTGTGTATGTGATAAAGGGGAGCCATACCTGGTGTTGAAACGACAGCTAAACTGGTGCATTTCCTTGGGTGTGGGTGTGTGCTATTCCATATATGGGGAGGACCATTGGCCATGCTTTTCTGGGGATGTTGGGAGTAGGGTTGCTAGACTCAATAGAGGACAGGACTTCTGTGCCTTTAATTGCCCTGCTCTCTTTTGAGTCTGGAAACCTTAAAGAGAAACCAGCAGACCCTTTGTTTAATTTCCAAGCTGGTTTCTCTTTAAGGTTTCCAGACTCAAAAGAGAGCAGGGCAATTAAAGGCACAGAAGTCCTGTCCACTATTGAGTCTGGCAACCCTAGTTGGGAGTTGTAGTTCAGCGACACCTGGAGGGCCACTGGTTTCCCACGCCTGGCCTAAACTGCAGACCAGCAGCTCTTGCATTTCAATGTCACAGCATTTTAGGAAAGCATCCCCAAATGGCCTAAAAAAAATAAAGCGAGACAGAGCAGGGCCAGGATTTACTAGAAGGTTGTGAGTCTCTTGGCTAAATGTTATTAAATGGAGCATATGCTTCTTACATCAATCAAGCCGGTGAAATTAGTGCTGGAACAGGAACGGCTTCACTAGTGGTGACTGAGAGAGATAGCGATTGACTTCCCCGTGGTTCAGCCAACATCAGCATTCTAGCAGCACCCGCCGTAAGAAGCAGAGTTGGCAACTCTCTCCGCTGTCGAGCTGGTTAGCCTTGCCTGTAGGCAGCCCAGATTCTCTCCTTCACTTTGTGCTATCCTCTAATTAGCTTATTTTTGGACCAATTTGCTCAGCTTTAATTAATTACAAACAAAACAAGGGGAAGTCGGAGGGGGAGAAGGCAGAGCGCTGCCCTTTCCTCCTCTTTCTTTTCCCACCACGCTTGGGGCCCAGACGGACCTCTGCAGTTATGAAGTGGCAGCATTTCAGAGGAACCATCTTCCTTCGTAGAGATGAGGAACATATTTTTGGAAAGCTTTCTCTCTCTCCGTTTCCTTGTAAACATATGAAAGAAACATGAGAGCGAGCGCACATAAAACCCACAAAAGACAAATCATGGTTGGAATAAATATTCTGTTGCGCTGGCAAACTTTTTAAGAACACACTGGTGGGTTTTCATAGCTGTAGGCAAGAACTGGATATTTATTGTGACCAAGGCTTGCTGCGGTTTATTATGTTTATAAAACCGTTTAAGGCTACTTTTTCTTTCTGAAAATGAGTTTTTAATTTTGGAGGGTATTTTTTTTTTAAGAGAGGGAGAGAGAGAGCACGCACATGCATTTTAATTTCGTCTAGGATTAGTTTCCAGTCCACAGATGGTTGAATGCTGAGAGAGTATGTGGAGGGAAGATTGTGTGAGAGAAAAGTCCTTGTGGCTGGCTCTCGCCACCACTTCAGCTATTCCCAGATGGACAGAAATGAATGTATGTTAAACTATCACCCTACAAGCTAGAAGTGTGATAAACCAAATCAGTCATTCCTCCACGGGTGGGAGAAGGTTTGATGGGAAGGTCTGGGCGAAGAAATACACATGCGTAGGCATGGAAGGCAGTAAACAATGTGCCTTTCTATCTATAGGACCGCGGCTGTAAGCAATATGCTTTCGCTTCTATATGACTGATTATGCTGCTCAGAGCCGAGTGGGGCGCCGGTTGCATCTGATTACAGTTATTCAAAGCCAGTGCTGTTACTGTAGATGCATCCCTTCTCATGTTCCTATGCTTCTTGAATGATGCTAATCCAGGGGTCAGCAAACTTTTTCCGCAGGGGGCCAGTCCACTGTCCCTCAGACCTTGTGAGGGGCTGGACTATATTTTGAAAAAAAAAAACACCCCATGGCTCTCCCCTCCCTTCTCCACAGCACAGGATGAGCCCCGGTGGCTGCTTACCTGTGCCTTGTGAGTGGCAGGGGCTGGTGGCGGCGGAGGGACGATGAGCGGCACGAAAGGGCTGGCTCCGGAGAGGGGCTGCTTAAAATGGCGCTCAGCCAACTATGGCTCAACAAAGCCCAACCCCCTTCCTCCTCTAGGCAGGGCGGGGAGAAGCCAGGAGGAGGGAGGGAGGAGGCACCGTCGCGGTGTGTGTGAGGAAGGTGGGGAATGACACAGCCCAAATGACCAGAATCCCCACGCCGATCCATGTGGTGATTCCCGGACTGTCCGCGGGCCAGATCTGGCCCCCGGGCCTTAGTTTGCCGACCCATGTGCTAATTCCTCAGATTCCAGCAAGTCTGCAAGTTCCATCCCACACCTCAATTGAAACCGACAATGGACTATCTTGACAGTCGTTCATGTCATTGTATGTGGAATTGATTGCATCTGGATGCATTTTCAACATAGCTGGTACCAAGCAGTGGTTAAAAGCAGTGGTTCCTAATGAAAAATGGGACTGGTGGGGCAAAGGAGAGGGCAGGAGCCAGGATGGCTGATAGCTGGTGGAGCTTAGGGGTAGGGGGTGCCAATAGGCAGAACACACCTGCTATGGACACAGGCACACACAGAGGCCACATAAGCACCTCACATTTAAAGCACTATTATATCACTTTAGAAGTCATGGCTTCTTCCTGAAAATCCTGGGGGTGCTGAGAGTTATTAGGTGGCTCTTGCTACCCTCATAGCGTTACAAAGGGTCTCCGATCAACTCTTCTGTGAAGGGTCCCTAACAACTCTCGTAACAAACTACACTTCCCAGAATTCTTTGGCAGATGCCACAGCTGTTTGAAGTGGTATCATAGTGCTAGAAATGCATAGTGTGGGTGCGGTCTCAAAGTCAGTTCCGCATACATTGAAGGTAAAGGGACCCCTGACCGTTAGGTCCAGTTGTGGACGACTCCGGGGTTGCGGCGCTCATCTCGCTTTATTGGCCAAGGGAGCCGGCGTACAGCCTCCGGGTCATGTGGCCAGCATGACTAAGCCGCTTTTGGCAAACCAGAGCAGCGCACGGAAACACCATTTACCTTCCCGCTGGAGCAGTACCTTATTTATCTACTTGCACTTTGACATGCTTTCAAACTGCTAGGTTGGCAGGAGCAGGGACCGAGCAACGGGAGCTCACTCATCCGCGGGGATTCGAACCGCCAACCTTCTGATGGGCAAGCCCTAGGCTCTGTGGTTTAACCCACAGCGCCACCCGTGTCCCTCCACATACATTAGCAGAAAGCAAATATCCTCCCTCCCTCTGATTTGGCTTTCTGATATTTGCATGTAGCGAATGAGATTTCACTGAGTGATGAGGTCTGAAGCCAAAACAGAGTGATGGGCAAGGAAATACAGTACCCCCCTGTCCTCACTCACCATGGGCAGGTGATGGAAAATGTGAAAAGCTTCCTTTTGAGCCAAGAGAAAAACGTTCCTTGCACATTTTTGGCTCTAGCTGAGAACTGACCTGCCAAGTACATTAAATTAAAGTTGTCATTTAATACACATACATATGAGCCTACTCCCACTTCTTTTGCAATGAATCTTGCTGTTGGCAACAGAGCACAGATAATTCTAACAAAGCTCTCCATTTTTGTTTATTTAGTGTCAGAAAGGAAGGGCAAGAACTTGCCCTGCAGATTCAGTAGCCACATGACAAATGTTTGGGCTTCTTGTCATTAAACTTCCGATTTCTTTTTTGCTCCTGTGTGTGTATTTAAAGGGTATATTTATCTACTAAAATAAAGCTTTGCTTCTGCAGAGCACTCATGCACAACATGAGATGAATATCTCCTCCAGGCCTGACACTTAGGCTGCATTAAGACAGCACTTTATTCCATTCTCCTGACGTTCCCTTACCTGATGATTTTCATGTTTTATGTGATCTTTCGCACAACATCAAAGCTACTTCTGGAAATGTAGCTGAATCTAGCAGAGGTTCGGTGCTCATATCTGTGTTAATTGCTTCCAGAAAAAAACCCCACATTGTTTTAAACCCTGTTAACTCTGAAAATCACAGGGTGCAATTGAGGGCTGTTTCCTGGCATGCAGTTCTTTCACAATGTTTTCATGGGGGGAGCAGAAGCATACATGCGCATAAATGGTCAGGGTGGCACTGACAGAACATTTCCCATACTACCCACTCCTGTGTCCCACATCCCACCAAAGTGAATGAAATTTTCAGCGTATCGGTCAAAAAGCCACAGAGTCCCATAACACAAAACAGGTACAGAAGTGCTAGCATCATAACTTGGAGAAATAATGCAAGAATTTCCTTGTCTTAGGAAAACCTGAGCTTTTTGCACCTGCTTATACAGAGTGATCTCAGCTTGATGGTAGAATGATGTTTTACATGGAGCAAGTCTCCGGTTCAATCCGGTACAAGAAAGAAGATTCCACCTAAACATTAGGAAGAACTTCCTAACAGTAAGAGCTGTTCGGCAGTGGAATTTGCTGCCAAGGAGTGTGGTGGAGTCTCCCTCTTTGGAGGTCTTTAAGCAGAGGCTTGACAGGCATATGTCAAGAATGCTTTGATGGTGTTTCCTGCTCAGCAGGGGGTTGGACTGGATGGCCCTTGTGGTCTCTTCCAACTCTATGATTCTATGAATCCCTGGCACCTCCAGAGAAAAAGGAAGCAGAGATGGAAGAATTTGCCAGTTTTGGGCCAGAAGATGGACTGGGGTGTGGCCTTCCTTTCCCATAATCCCTTGGAGGATTTAGGCAAGACAAGTCTGGTGCCCTTTATTTTTAGGGTCTGGTTCCAGGCCTCTTTGATCCTGCTCCTCTAGGCAGTGAGTGTTTTGCAAGAGGCATTTTGCTTCCATTCGGCCCTTCACCAGCCTTCCTCCACCTTGGCCCAGCAGACCTTGCCATGATGGCGGCAATGCTGTAGGCAACCTTCTGGACCCCATCCATCAATGGGCTTCCATTGCTGGCAGGATGCTCAGAGGACGGGGTAGGGGAAGGAAGGCGACTTCTTGCTGTAGCATTTGGCGAAGTCCTCCCTCCCTTCAATCGACAGCCGCCGAAACCCAGTGCCAAATCCCCGAGTCTCTTCCCCTGCTCCACATCCAGCAGCAATTTCCCTCCCCCCCTCTCCCTCCCTCCCCTTTACAGCCTCTCTTTCTTGGCTGTGCGCTTAGTTTCACCGCAACACTTCTGTGCCAATCCCTCACAAAGAAAACCTGTTTCCTCCTCGCTGCTGTTATGTGAAATCTGTTGTGCTTAGAGGGTTGGATTCCTGCTCTCCCTCTGAGCTACCACCTCCTCCTGCTTTCCTGAGGGGGCATCCGTTTCCGAAGAACAAACTCCTAGCCTCAGGCAATCCTCACTGAACTTTGCTGTTGCCAGTTAAGAGTCAAAGCTTTTATTCCATTTAAATTAAAAGATTTTTCTTTACTTTGAGCTAAATCTTTTCTCCATGCCCATCCCACCACCCCCCACTCCCGTCTGCCTTTCCTCATTTTGAAAACAACCTACAGAATCCTTACACGAAGAGGGGGGGGCGGAATTTCACATTTCCACCCATGGAGGTGGCTTAACATCGAGCTGTTGGACTCTTCCACCTATCAGGTCCCATTTGGGCTGGGGCTGTTGGGAGTCGATACCCCAGAATATCTGGAATACACTCCAACATTTCTCTGATTAAAATAGGGACGCCCTATTTCATAATAATAACAGCAATAATTTTGTTATTTATACCCCAGCCACCTGTCTGGTTTGCCCCAGCCACACTGGGCAGCTTTCGAACATATACAATATATATATATAATTAAACATTTTTAAAAACTTCCCTATACAGGGCTGCCTTCAGATGTCTTCTAAAGGTTGCATAGTTACTTATCTCCTTGGCTCGGGGGTGTGTGTGTGTGTGTTGTCGCATAACTCCATACCTTCCAACATTTCTCCCATGGAAGCAGGGACGTCCTAAGGACTAGCAGGACATTATGGCATCAAATCAGAAACCAGGACGGCTTCTGTATATCTGGGACTGTCCTGGAAAATAGGGACACTTGGAGGTTCGGAAGGCAACATGATGGATGCCCTGGCTCAGTACAGTGGTAGCTTGACTTATGAAGGCGATCCGTTCCACGGTGCTCTTTGTAAGTCGAAGTCTTCGGTTGTCGAAACGCCTGTTTTGCGCATGTGTGAAGCGCGATATTGTTCTTCTGCGCATGTGCCGACCGCACACGCCGCTTCTGCGCAGGCGCCGAACATGTGCGCTGCTAAAAGACTTCCGGGTTTGCCGAAAGAGAGGAGAATGGATAGACAAACTCTGTGAATATTTAGAACTAGCAAAATTAACTGATCTGATACGCAACAAACCTAGAGATAAAATCAAGGAACAGTGGGAGTGCCTAAATGATTACTTAAGGAAAATAGGAATGGGCAATAGAACATGGCTGTGCTTAGAATAACTGTGTAGGAATGTGAAGGTTTTTGTTTTATCAAGAGGACAAGATATAGAAGTATAGAAGAGTGAAATTCTGTGTAAAGCGCGGTGGAAGTGATAGAGGATGTAATGTAATTAAGCAAGGTACGACTGTTGAATCAGTCAATTAGGTCTTACCTCCCTCTTTCCTTTGTCTTTTTCTTCTTTTCTTATTTCCCCTTTTCTTTTCTTTTCTTTCTTTTTGCTGATTTTTTTCTTGACTATGATAATTATCAATATTATTACTAATAACGTTACTATTATTTCTTTCTTTTTTTATCTTTCTCCATCGCTTTTCCCTCTCTCGACACAACTGCCAAGTATTAGCTTTTTTGGGATTTTAATTTTGGAAAATTGAGTAATAGGAATAATAACGACATAGGTCTGTTTGTACTATGTATATGATGGATATGTAGGAATGTAAGTGCATTATTATTTTTTGATTATTTTTTGTTATTTTCTGTTATATAAATCTATGTGTATTAAAAATAAAATAAATAAAAAATAAAAAAAAGGAAGTCGAAACCTTCAGAAGTCGAGTCATTCAGATGTCGAGGTACCACTGTACTGGAATGTGCCCTCCCCAAAAATGATTACACATAAAGGAATGAGGTCCTCGGGTTCTTTAAAATAAATAAAAATAAATATCCCCACCCCCCCCTGCCTTAAGAGGATGTAGTAATTGTAATTATTTGCTGAGACTTGTTAAGCCAGGGGTGGCCAATGTGGTGCCATGATGATGGTGAATTAAAATTAATTAATTAATTAATTATCTGTCCTTCACCAGTGGATCACAGGGCTGGTTACAACAATTTAAATTCAGAATGGAAAACAGTTTAAACAAATTCTATTCTATTCTGCCCGGACACTGAGGTCCAAAGCCGAGGGCCTTCTGGTGGTTCCCTCGTTGCGAGAAGCCAAGTTGCAGGGTACCAGGCAGAGGGCCTTCTCGGTGGTGGTGCCCGCCCTGTGGAACGCCCTCCCATCAGATGTCAGAAAGGGAAACAGCTACCAGATTTTTAGAAGACATCTGAAGGCAGCCCCTGTTTAGGGAGGCTTTTAATGTTTAAGAAATTAGTGTATTTCATTTTTCTCTTGCAAGCCGCCCAGAGTGGCTGGGGAAACCCAGCCAGATGGGCGGGGTATAAATAATAAATTATTATTATTATTGGACTACAACTCCCATTAACCTTGGCCACTGGCCATGCTGGCTGGAGCTGATGTATATTTTGCACTAAGAGGCTTAGTATTCTCAGGAATGAGTACACACTTCCAGAGTTGACTCTAAATACATTGCTTCTGGGAAATGAGCCGCCCTAGCTGCTTGAGTGCCATGAAAATTTGTGTCCCGGTCTTGGTTGCCAGATGTGAAATATATTGGCATTATTTTCAGCTCTCCTACCCAGAAACATGGGTATCTGGTTGGCCACTGTGAGAACAGGATACTGGACTAGACAGACCATCAGTTTGATCCAGCTATTCCTATGTCCTTATATTCTTATGCTAGATGGGCCTTTGATCTCATTCAGCAGAGATGCCTTCATCATTTTTTGACCCCATCATTTTTTGACCCTGCCATATTCCATTCCTTTGGTTCATTACAGGTTGAGCACACAGTTTAATTTGCCCCTTTCCAATTGAAGAGGGTCTTCCTCGGGGGCCCCAACGCCTGCACCATGGGTTTTGGAGGCCCCTCTGAGAAGCTGTATCACGGCTGCTTTGACTCTGAGGGGGTTAATCGGAGTGACTGCAGCTTTGTACTACAGCAAAGCAGGAAAGCCCGGTCCCACCGCAGCAAATAAAAGTGCATTAAAAAGCCATTTAGTCATGGGAATAAGAGCTAACGAAATACATGGTATGTTGGGATGGTTTATATTAGTGTCATTAACTCTTGTGTTTTGGAATAAGTCCCAGATGAAGAATTATGCTGAAAGGACGATTTAATAGTGCTAATGGAAGCCTTTCTCTACTGCATGCAATTCTTTTGCATATATATATATATATATATATATATATATATATATATATATATATCCATCCCCACTTATTGCAAATTCTCTGTGGTGCAGGGAAGCCTTGGATTACGACCGGGTATGATTACTATTTAGGCTGAGCACATCTTGCTTTAGGCCAAGACAGCTGGGGTGGGAGGAGGAGACGGCGGCTTGAAACCCTTAATATTACCTACCAGGTCAGGGCTGACCTGAAAGTGGGGCTAAGCTATTTCTGAGACAGATATGCAAACTGCCGGATTGCTTCCAGATCGGCTGCAAGGACCACAAAGACCTTGTCTTGCTGGAAGTGATTTAAAAACAACAACAATGTGGATGTGGACCAGAGCCTCGCCTTGCCTTTGAAAAGAGGAAGAGGAAGAAGAAGAAGAAGAAGAAGAAGAAGAAGAAGAAGAAGAAGAAGAAGAAGAAGAAGAAGAAGAAGAAGAAGAAGAAGAAGAAGAGAGAGGAGGAGGAGGAGGAGGAGGAGGAGGAGGAGGAGGAGGAGGAGGAGGAGGAGTTTGGATTTGATATCCCGCTTTATCACTACCCTAAGGAGTCTCAAAGCGGCTAACGTTCTCCTTTCCCTTCCTCCCCCACAACAAACACTCTGTGAGGTGAGTGGGGCTGAGAGACTTCAGAGAAGTGTGACTAGCCCAAGGTCACCCAGCAGCTGCATGTGGAGGAGCGGAGACACGAACCCGGTTCCCCAGATTATGAGTCTACCGCTCTTAACCACTATACCACACTGGATGCAATAAACCTCTACAACTTTCTCAGGGGTTACATTCCAGGAATCACACCTAAAGCCAAAAATCACATACTGTATAGTCCAGACCCTCCAAGTGTCCCTATTTTGCAGAGACAGGGATTTACAGAAGCCGTCCCAGTTTTTGATTTAATCCTAGAATGTACCTCTTTTCCTTAGGACATCCCTATTTTCAATGGACAAATGGAATAAGACATTATTATTATTATTATTATTATTAGGGACATGGGTGGTGCTGTGGTCTAAACCACTGAGCCTTGAGCTTGCCAATCAAAAGGTTGGCGGTTCAAATCACCACAACGGGGTGAGCTCCCATTGCTCGATCCCAGCTCCTGCCAATCTAGCAGTTCGAAAGCACACCCAAAAAGTGCAAATAGATAAATAGGTACCACTCTGGCGGGAAGGTAAATGGTGTTTCCATGTGCTGCTCTGGTGTCGGTGTTCTGTTGCGCCATAACTTAGTCATGCTGGCCACATGACCCAGAAAAACTGTGGAGCGGACAAACGCCGGCTCCCTCAGCCTCTAAACCCCAGAGTCGCCATAACCCCAGAGTTGTTCATGACTGGACGTTCTGTAAATCCAGGACTGTCTCTGGAAAACAGGGACACTTGCAGGATCTGTTCTTGGGAAAGTTATAAAACCCAGGATGCTGGCTTTTCCAATCAATGGTCAGTTTTTCTTCTGCTCTTCATTTGTCCATATGTTTTCCTTTGTGGCACCACACTGCTCCCGTTCTCAGCGCTGGCGGATTACAACTTTGCCACTTGCCTTTTGCTTGTTTTATTACGAACTCTCCCCCCTTCCCGTCCTCCGATGTACATCACTGTTTTCACCAGCCGGCCTCAATGGCGGCACACTGCGGCTCCTCAGAACCATGTCGCCCCATCACAAGTTTCGATCTGTGAGAAATTTAGCTGGAGGCATTTAGGCAGGAGTGGAGCGGGCGCAGTGCAGGGTACAGAGAAGGGAAAGGAAAAGAAATATTGCAGCCAGGGAAGCATTTAAGTTAGTGGAGGCAGCCCAGGCTGTTTTATTACTTAGGCCTCTGCCACCTGTGATGACCCACGAGAGTGGAGGGTATTGATCGCTTGTCACTCAAAGGCATTCAGCAGATTGCTTTGACACAGCTTGTCAAGCCTCTGATAATAGCCGGGTTAGTAACGCTGGCAGCGGCTCAAGGGACAGCTCCGACCATACCCATTACTTGGCAGCCTCCGATGCCTGCAGAATTGGGGGTGAGCACTGGCAGGCTGCAGAAGATGTAGCGGGGGAGCTTTCCATTCTCTCCCCACCCCCCTCCAACTCCAAATTCAGTTTCAGAAGACTTCCATTTCATAGAATTGTAAAGTTGGAAGCATAAGAGCCAACTCCTAGGGGCCGTAATATCCATTGTGCAAGTGTAAATTCTTGCACTGGTAGGACATGTTCGTTGGGTGCCATCCCAAGCACACTATCGTTTGGGATCTAATTGGTGTTAAATTAAGACCATCTCTTCCCAAGGCCCAATTGAACATTTTACTCTTTGAAGACTCGGGAGGCCAAGCAAAGGGTGTCTCTAGAACAAGGAGGTCTACCATGTGGCATTTCAGATTTTGTTGTACTACAACTCCCATCAGCCCTGTCTATCAGCCATGTTGGCTGAGACCGATGAGTGTTCAGCAACATCGGAAGCCTAGGAGCCAACTCCTAGGGCTGAGGGGGTCTTCGCCCCACCAATAAAATATTTGACGGGGCCAGCCCCACCCCAAGCTGATGGCCATTGCCATCCAAATGGTGTGTGCGCACCATGTCATGTGATTGATGGCATGGGGCGGGGCTTACCTGGGCCCCCACAATATTTTATTCAAGTTGTTTCGTTGGAATCTCCTTTCTTGTAACTTATGAGTTTGCTCCCGAGCACAATTCAAAGTGTTGATGCTGACCTTTAAAGCCCTAAACGGCCTTGGCCCTGTATACCTGAAGGAGCATCTCCACCCCCATCATTCAGTCCAGACACTGAGGTCCAGCACTGAGGGCCTTCTGGTGGTTCCCTTACTGCGAGAAGCGAGGTTACACAGAACCAGGCAGAGGGCTTTATCTGACCAGTGTAACTTCAGCTGTGCTGCTGGTCACATGACCAAGCTAGGAACAGAGTTTGGCATATGGGTAGGTCTGCACCTGCGCTGCATGCCCCCAGACAGTGGCATCGCAAGGGGTGGGGTGGTTCACCCTGGGTGCCATGTCTGGGGGTGACAAGAAGCCACCCCGTGGGGTGCTCGCCCCACTGCCCCCAGGCGCGGCGGTGCAAGCAGCCTTCGTGCTGCCACAGCCGCATGTGGAGGATCCTCCGTTCATGGCTGCAGCCACGAGAGAGAATCTCGCCACCATCTGTACAGCGCTCGAGTGGCACCGGTGGCAAACCAGTACGTACAACACATGCGCGGTGTCACACGCATGCGCTGCACATAGCAATGCTGAACATGCACTGTACATAGCGGTTTGCTGCTGGCGCCGTCCAAGTGCCGTAGAGACGGGTCAGATCCCTCCATCACCGCTACAGCCGCAAGCAGAGGATCCCACCACTGTCCATATGGCGCTCGGGCATGCATGGTGTTGCACGCATGTGCTGTACATAGCGACATCACACATGCGTCGTACATAGCGGCACAACGCATGCGCAGCCGGCGGTTCCCCCGCCCCAGGTGTCGGTTAGCCTTCGTTCGCCCCTGCCCCCAGAATGCCCCTTTTTTCCAGGACCTACCCTGGCTGTGGCTCAATACCAGCTCAGCACTTACTGAGCTGACTGAATCCTAGCTGAGCCAGGATAGACGGCTTACGTCATCATATCTCTGGCTAAGCTGGGATGAGGAACTTCAGCCAGGGTTGCCCTAGCCAGCTTAGCTGGAGAATCACCTAGTCCAGACTTTCACTCTTCCTGGCAGATCTTGGGTTTGGATTGCACCCTAAACATTAAGCACACCCAGCATGCCAAAATAAGGATGATGGATCTACCAGGTACAGGATTTTTTTTAAAAAAAGTGGGGCTGTCACCAGTATATAGTGATGGGGGGGGGGAGTATTGATGACCACGGGTTTTCTGATTTATTGTGCTGGATCCACTTGTTGGTGCTATCCACATGATGCCATCTGGAACTATTTTGCCTGAATATGCCTTGTTAGGATCTGTGTTGCAAAGCAAAATTATTTTTTTAAAACAAACAAACAAAAAATCCATATTGACAATCTTCTCTCCCTCCGTGGCCCTGGCCAATCTTTCCGCTTGCTTATTCAATCTTGCCCATGTTGGCGCTTCTCTCTCGACGCTCCTTTTTCAGTGCTTGTCAAAGTACAGTGGTTTAATTGATCGAAAAGGGCCCTTTGAATGCTTTTTAAATAGGCCGCTTGGTTTTTAAGAATGAATTACAGCGTTGGAAATAAATGGCTACACTTACAAATGGGCTGCTGAAACGTTTGTCGAGAGATAAACTTTGCTCTGGTTAGTGGCGGCAGGGAGGTGAATTTGGCAAGGACGATTAGGACGCGTTCCCACATCAAGTGAGAATTCATTGAACGGATAAGTCTTGAATTAAGTGGCTTGGAATGCAACCCATGAATGAACTGTGATATTGGTTAGGAGGACTCTCTAGTAGTGACTTCAGCTGGTGAGTGGCAACCACAGATGCCATGTTTCGGTGTGACGAATTCATAGAATCATAGAGTTGGAAGAGACCTCAAGGGCCATCCAGTCCAACCCCCTGCCAAGCAGGAATCACCATGAAAGCATTCCTGACAGATGGCTGTCAAGCCTTCGCTTAAAGACCTCCAAAGAAGGAGACTCCACCACACTTCTTGGCAGCAAATTCCACTGTCGAACAGCTCTTACTGTCAGGAAGTTCTTCCTAATGTTTAGGTGGAATCTTCTTTCTTGTAGTTTGAATCCATTGCTCCGTGTCCACTTCTCTGGAGCAGCAGAAAACAACCTTTCACCCTCCTCTATATGACATCCTTTGATATATTTGAACATGGCTATCATATCACCCCTTAACCTTCTCTTCTCCAGGCTAAACATACCCAGCTCCCTAAGCCGTTCCTCATAAGGCATCGTTTCCAGGCCTTTCACCATTTTGGTTGCCCTCCTCTGGACACGTTCCAGCTTGTCAGTATCCTTCTTGAACTGTGGTGTCAAACAACACATTATTTCAGCACAGAGAGCTCTGAGTTTGAGTTTAAGTATGTCTGTGAAAGCTTGTGTAATTCACATAACTGGCAATAATTTACACCTAATTAGATTGTGTCAACTAAATAATTCTGTCTTGTGTTGTGTTCCATGGTATAATGTAAGCGGTCTCGTCTTGACTCTCAAAATAGCTGTAAATGTCACATTAATTTTGTTGACACCAGCAATGTCTGGGAAAGTCACTTGGCAAGGTAATTTGTTAACTGAGTGTGTTACAATTGGCACCGATGCAAGAGAGGTTTCAGGAAATGAGAATGTCGCTGAGGCTGTAAGGCTGAGCATCCAGATTCTTACCTGGTAGCTCCTTCCTTTGGAACGTGGGCGAATTTTGATTCTGTTCACATTTAGAAGTGGACTCACTCTCTGAAGCCATAGCATTAACCAAAAGTCAGACAGCCTCCTAAATTCGCAGTTCTCTGAATTTTGCAATAAGTTTCTTCAGTCACGTAATGTGTGCAAAATAATAATAATCATGTATTAGAGCAAAGTTCTCATAACAGTGGATATGTTACTAAAAATTTCCTACAAAAAGACTATTATTGGGGGGAACTGATCTGCCCCCCAAAAGTATATATTGGGCACAATTGTGTACAGAAATTGTATTAGGAGAAAGAGACATTACAATGTCGGTGAATGTTCAGGAGAATTTTTTCAAAAAGCAAACTGATGTGAAAAATGAGAAATGAGGGAAATAGAAATGGACTTATTAGTCTGTACCCTGTGAAGGTTAACCAATCACAAAACAGCTCAAAATTGCTGAAGAAATGGAGTGTGTTAATGAAAGTTATCACCATTATTTTCATTTGGTTTTTACCCGTTGTTCAAATGGCAGAATTTCCCGGTGGTGACTCACAACAATGAAAACAATTTGAAAGCATATTAAACAAGGCTAGCCAATGTGGTACCCTCCAGATGTTTTAAAATACAGTTCCCATCAGCTCCAGACATTATGGCTAAGTGGTGAGGGACGATGGGAGCTGTAGTCAAAAACTTCTGGGCAGCATCATGCTGGTTGACTCTGATATAAAACATAAAGGGCATGAGGTGAAATAAATGGACCTAAGACAGCCCTGCTCATTAAATCCCATGGGTCTCCTCTGAGTAAGCCTAACATTGGACACAAGCCCTAATTTATTTATTTTTATTTATCTCACTTTTTTTTTCATTTTTATTTCAAAAATAAAAATCTTACAGCCACAATCACTCAACATGCTTCCAATTACATATATCATTTGGCTTTTATATCATGTTCTTAAAGGTTCTTAATAATTCTTCAGATACCACCTTCTACTCCCCCCCTCCCTCCCAACTTCCCCTCACCCATGTGCGATCTTATTGGTATTTATATTATTGCTTTTTGTTGTGTAAACAGTTGTTTGTACTTAATAATTCTATCCTTTGTAATATTATCTTATATCCTTGTGAAGCTTTCCTTTTATGTTTATATTTAAAAAAATCCATTTCCATATTTTACCATATATGTCTCTACACACTTCCACTCTCTCTTAATTTTTTGCTTGGAGCTGCCTCTAATTGAAGCCATTAAGTTTGCCACTGCCATAAATTCACAAATCTTGGTTTCCCCCCCTTGTTCGTCCATATTTTTGATCATGACCTTAGTTTTTTCTTTATTTAACTTAAATCCCTCCACCTTCCCAAACTCTTCCATTTTCTCTAGCAGCTTTTTTATGCTGTCTATGGGGCACCTTGTCAAAGGCCTTGCTGAAATCAAGATATGCTACATCCACAGCGTTCCCTTCATCTACCAGGCTTGTGACTCTGTCAAAAAATGAGATCAGATTAGTTTGACATGACCTATTTTTCAGAAACCCATGCTGACTTTTAGTGATCACAGCGTTCCTTTCTAGGTGCTCACAGACAGTTTGCTTAATGATCTGCTCTAGAATCTTTCCTGGTTTTGATGTCAAGCTGACTGGGCGGTAATTGGTTCCTCCCTTTCCCCCTTTTTGAATATAGGGACAACATTTGCCCTCCACCAGTCTTCTGGGACTTCGCCTGTTCTCCAGGAAACAAAATAAAACGAGGAGCATAATGCTCTACATCATCAGAACGAGAGCTGTGGGTTCTGTCTGTATTTGTAGAGAGAGTGGGGGGAATTAAAATGTGGTGGTCTGCTTTAGCATGACAAATGAATCCACATGTGTACAATATGTTCTAAAAAAGAACAGCTTTGATCCAGCCCCCCCCCCTCCACTCTTCTGGAAATCTGGCTGTTAAATTTTGCAATCAAAGCAGGCCAAGTGCTGAACACTTTGGAAAATCTGGCCTTCATTTTGGGAGCTGAGCTGTTGAGGGAGAGAAAAAGAAAGAAAGAAAGAAAGAAAGAAAGAAAGAAAGAAAGAAAGAAAGAAAGAAGAAACTAGGCAAAATTGTGGGTGTCGGGTGTCCGCCTACACAGATGGCTTTTTGAGACTCCAAGCAGAATCATAATCTGGTGTATAAAATAGGGGTGCCAGTTTTCAGAGGGGTTTCCCTCCCCCCTCAAATAAAAAGACAAATCCATTCAAATTCCAGGGAGTGTGTAAAAGATGAGCCTGAATGATGGGAGATGAGTAGGATGTGGAAAGCAGGAAGCATCTCTAAGGATGGATCTGATCTACCTTAGACTAATATCCAATTCAAATGCTCAGATGAGGGATATGATGCAGTACTTCTGGTTAAGATCTTTCAAACTTCCCATAACATGGGAATCTAGAAGCATTGAGGACAGGGGTTTATTTTGCTTACATTTCCATGTGCAGGTATCTCTCTTTCTCTCTCTCTCTTGTGTAAAAGCATTGAAAAATGTGATCCCCACCTACATCCTGGAATGGTGCAGTCCCAATTGGAAGCTGTGGAAGTTGTGTTGGACGTTCAGGTTCCAAAGAACATTCACAAACCGGAACACTCACTTCCGGGTTTGCGGCGTTTCGGGGCCAAAATGTCCGAGTCGCAAGGCATTAGACTTCCGAGGTATGACTGTACAGCATCAAACATTAAAAGCTTCCTTTTACAGGGCTGTCTTCCAGTGTTGTGTAGTTCTTTATTTTTGACATATGATAGGAGGGCGTTCCACAGGGCAGGCGTCACTACCAAGAAAGCCCTCTGCCTGGTTCTCTGTAACTTCACTTCTCATTGGTATCTGAAGAAGTGTGCATGCACACGAAAGCTCATACCAATGACAAACTTAGTTGCTCTCTAAGGTGCTACTGGAAGGAATTTTTAAATTTTGTTTCACTTCTCACAGTGAGGGAACACCCAAAGGCCCTCAGAGCTGGACCTCAGTGTCCGGGCAGAATGATGGGGGTGCCTTCTATAAAAATATTTTATTATTTATACCCTGCTCATCTGGCTGGGCCTCCCTAGCCACTCTGGGCGGCTCCCAACAGAATATTAAAAACACGATAAAACATCAAACATTAAAAACTTCCCTAAACAGGGCTGCCTTCCAATGTTTTCTAAAAGTCAGACAGTTGTCTGTTTGACATCTGGTGGGAAAGCATTCCACAGGCCGGGTGCCACTACCGAGAAGGCTCTCTGCCTGGTTCCCTGTAGCTTCGTTTCTTGCAGGGAGGGAACTGCCAGAAGGCCCTTGGCACTGGATCTCAGTGTCTAGGTTGAATGGTGGGGGTGGAGACACTCCTTCAGGTATACAGGGCCAAGTTTGTTTAGGGCTTTAAAGGTCAGCACCAGCACTTTGGATTGCGCTCGGAAATGTTCCCCCTTGCTTGCAGGTTCCAGGTTCCTAGTATCTCCAGGTAGGAATGGAAGAGACCTCTGCTTGAAACCCTGGAAGGCCACTGCCAGACACTGTATACAAGACTGAGTTGGACGGGCCAATTGTCTGACTCGGTCTAAGGCAGCTTCCTATGGTCCCATGTAATTCCTTGCAGCAATTTGTGGGTGATGAAAAGGCGTTGTCAGGGATGCTGGTGGCTACCCTCGAGTAACGGCGCTCCACGCTGTCGTGTCTTTAAGACTTTTATTAGTGCATACCTATTTACAGTGCAAGAGATAAGAGAAGCATGGCTGTTCAGTCTTTATCAGAATCTCACAATGGCGCTTTCCGGCTACGAGCCCAGCAAAGTAGTTTGGGGACCCCCAAAGCGCCGCCCCTTGCTCCTACGGGAGCTGGCACGCCTCCAATCAGGCGTTGGGGGAAAAGGGTGCCTGTCCGATGCTCCTCCGCTCGCCATTTCCTGTATAGGAGCTCTAGGCCAGTGTTTCCCAACCTTGTGCCTCCAGATGTTTTGGGACTACAACTCCCATCATCCCTAGCTAGCAAGACCAGTGGTCTGGAATGATGGGAATTGTAGTCCGAAAACAGCTGGAGGCACAAGGTTGGGAAACACTGCTCTAGGCTGCAGTCGCGGCTCTTGGATGCTGCCAGAGCCCTGTACCGACCTGCTTGCTTCCTCCTGCCCTTCACTGGACCCGCTGCCGGAGCTCTGACTGGTTGAGGAGCTGGACTTTATGATGGGGGGGGCTGTTCTCTGTAACTCCGCCCCCTTACAGGCATTCTATCTCATAGTTCCGTTTTCTCTTGCTAAATACAATTCAGCCACAAACATGAGGCTTTCCCAATTTAATCCAAGTTCTTGGTTCCGGAGTATCCCCTGCCAGTTGATTAAAAAAAAATCACCCTCCTGTATTGCATTTGTTTATTGCATTACGGCTTCACGTGAGCCGCGTCGACGCTTGACCCCGATGTTAAGTGCCTGCTGGTAGATTTCATTGTATCCCTCTTGCCTGGAATCGCTGCCAACATGCCGGCAGCAAAATCCTCATGGAAAATAAGTGGCAAGAGGGGGGGAGGGAGGGAGATGAGAGGTGGTATGAGTGGCAACGAATACGGTTTTATGGCGGCTGGACAGCCCCAGAGATGCCTCTTGGCATCGGAGTCCAGGCTGTAGAGTGGGTGAGTGAAAGCTGATACAGGGATAATGATTCCGCGGCACAAGCATGGGAATAATTTAATTAATTGCACTGAAATTTCTTTGATGAATAGTTATGTGGTAATAAGCATGGGGTCGAGCAGCAAAATGAGTTTCAGCTTTTTAATGGGCCGGCACAGCTGCAGTTTTGGAAGGGTTCCCGCTCAGCATTTCTTCCACCACCATCGCCACCCACCCCTCCGTGTGCTTCTCCCGCTTCATTTTCAGCTCTGCCGGGTGTCAGTTTCTATCCATATGCTGTGGATTTCTGCCCACAGGAGAGTCTCACTTGCTTTCCAGCCCCACCATCCTTGGTTCTCTTAAAAGTGAGGCAGGGTTTTGCAAAGGCAAGCTGTCTTGTTACTTCATTCCATCTACAGGTGAAACTCGGAAAATCAGAATATCGTCGAAAAATGCATTTATTTCAGTAATGCAACTTACTATATTTTATTTTCATTTTTATTTTTACAAATGTTTTCTTTTGGAAATTCCACAGTAATAAAACAAATAGTTACAATAACACAAAAATAAACATCACTATTGTTGTTTAGTTGTTTAGTTGTGTCCGACTCTTCGTGACCCCATGGACCATAGCACGCCAGGCACTCCTGTCTTCCACTGCCTCCCGCAGTTTGGTCAGACTCATGTTCGTAGCTTCGAGAACACTGTCCAACCATCTCGTCCTCTGTCGTACCCTTCTCCTTGTGCCCTCCATCTTTCCCAACATCAGGGTCTTTTCCAGGGAGTCTTCTCTTTTCAGGAGGTGGCCAAAGTATTGGAGCCTCAGCTTCAGGATCTGTCCTTCCAGTGAGCACTCAGGGCTGATTTCCTTAAGAATGGATAGGTTTGACCTTCTTGCAGTCCATGGGACTCTCAAGAGTCTCCTCCAGCACCAGAATTCAAAAGCATCAATTCTTCGGCGTTCAGCCTTCTTTATGGTCCAGCTCTCACTTCCATACATCACTACTGGGAAAACCATAGCTTTAACTATACGGACCTTTGTCGGGAAGGTGATGTCTCTGCTTTTTAAGATGCTGTCTAGGTTTGTCATTGCTTTTCTCCAAAGAAGCAGGCGTCTTTTAATTTCGTGATCACTATTACATTTCATTAATTACATTCCATTTATAATTGACCCGCCTAACGACAAATATTACAATTACAACAAATTGTTGTTGTTGTTTAGTCGTTTAGTCGTGTCCAACTCTTCGTGACCCCATGGACCATAGCACGCCAGGCACTCCTGTCTTGCACTGCCTCCCGCAGTTTGGTCAAACTCATGTTCGTAGGTTCGAGAACACTGTCCAACCATCCTGTCCTCTGTCGTCCCCGTGTCCTAGTGCCCTCAATCTTTCCCAACATCTGGGTCTTTTCCAAGGATTCTTCTCTTCTCATGAGGTGGCCAAAGTATTGGAGCCTCAGCTTCACGATCTGTCCTTCCAGGGAGCACTCAGGGCTGATTTCCTTAAGAATGGATAGGTTTGATCTTCTCTTCTCATGAGGTGGCCAATTACAACAAAAAAAGGCTTGATATATCTTGCTTTGCATGTCATGCATCTATCTCATATATTGGTTTCCCCTTTTAACTTGCATTGCTGAAATAAATGCACTTTCCGACAATATTTTAATTTTCCGAGTTTCACCTGTATTCACTTCTTCAATTTATATCCCCCCCCAAGGAGCCCACAGCAGCAAATGTCATTAATAAACCTAAAACACACACACAACCCAAACCCTAGTGATCTAAGGGTTGCCAGGGGCAGTTTTGTCTGGAACCAAAGTTGCCCATGTAGCTCACTGCTGTAGACCAAGAGAGGTAGCGGCTTACAAGTCTGCATGCAAAGGAAGTTCTCTGAGATTATATTTGAAACATACCCTCATAGTGGAGGGTACAAAATGGTGGTCAGGCTGTCAAAGCAGTCATTGTTACTTACAGCAGCAGCAAAGCCAAAGCCAAACGCCACACCTGTGCCATATATTTAAAGCACTTTGCACAGCCGTGGCTTCCCCCAGTGAATCATGGGAAATGCAGTTTATTAATGGTGCTGAGAGTTCTTAGGAGACTTCTGTTCCCCTCGCAGAGCTACAGTTCCCAGAATTCCCTTGGTAGGAGGATTGATTGTTAACTCTGGAAAGTGCTATGATACTGCTTTATAGACCAAATGTGGCCCTAGATTCAAGATGAGGGCCAGCAGGGCCAATGAGGTATAAGTGAGGAGGGATGGCATTTTGGGGGGTTGGGGGTGGATCGCTGGGGCAGACGTTGGAGAGAGACACTTCTTCAGCTCGGATTTTGGATGAGTGCTATAAATCCCCCAAGGCTTATATTTCAGAGCCTGGAAGGTTAAGCTGTGCCACGCAGCTGGTGTTCAGGTGCACTGCTTCCTTTGAACATGGTGGTGGCACATAATTATTACGAGTAACATCTGATGGTCCATCTCTCCTCCGCAAATCTGCCTAATTCCCTTTTAAAACATTGGTGGCCAGGCCCATTTCTTGGGGTAGTGAGCACCAGAGGATAGCTCAGATGGATAGACCATGGAGCTGATGACGCCAAGGTCGCAGGTTCGATTCCCATACGGACAACTGCATATTCCTGCATTGCAAAGGGGTTGCACTTAGATTAGGCATCTCCAAACTGCGGCCCTCCAGATGTTTTGGCCTACAACTCCCATGATCCTTAGCTAACAGGACCAGTGGTCAGGGAAGATGGGAATTGTAGTCCAAAACATCTGGAGGGCCGAAGTTTGGGGATGCCTGACTTAGATGATCTTCAGGGTCGCTTCCACGCCTACAATTCTACAATTCTGTAAGTCAAGGATGCACTTTACAGAAAAGCCTTCTTTATAAATATCTCTTGAAACTCCTGGCAACTTCATTGGGTGACACCCTCTGCCCAAGATCTAATATTATGAGAGAAGGAAGAAAAATCTATATATCTCTTTAGGCATCAGATATGTAGATGGATACATAGATTAGTCCGGGGGTCAACAAACATTTTCAGCAGGGGGCCGGTCCACTGTCCCTCAGATCTCGTGTGGGGCCGGAATATAATTTTTTTTGGGGGGGGGAGGAAATAACAAATTCCTATGCCCCACAAATAACTCAGAGAAGCATTTTAAATAAAAGGACACATTCTACTCATTAAAAATAAGCTGATTCCCACACCGTCTGCAGGCCAGATTTAGAAGGCAATTGGGCCGGATCCGGCCCCTGGGCCTTAGTTTCCCTACCCATGGATTACTCTATGTAATCTCCCAAACTAGCCCCCCCCAGCTGTTCTCCTCCCCTTTTAAGCCTCATTTCCTTACCTCTCCTCAGCCTCTTTTTAATACGGACCTGAATTTTATTAACCAATTTATAAGGCTGCATGTGTGGTGGGGAGGAAACGAAGTCCACCATTGGTGAGACCACAGCTCTGTCCTTTGCCAGAAATCGAAAGTAACCTGGTTGTGGCGGGGGAAATGTACGGTTCAAGTTTGAGTCGTCCAGGCCCCTTTCTTCTTTGTTTGGATTTCTGCCCACCTTATTATGAGTTCTGTAGGGAAATGCAGTGCAGCAGTAGCTTAGAGAAATGATGGCTGTTTTCCAACGCTCCCCTTAAGCAAGTGCTCTGGAGTCAGTATATAAGTCCTCTCCCTTGGTTGCACTTATGAAGCGAGCTGACAGCGTAATACGTTTCTAGAAAATGGCCTGCAATGGTTTATTCTGTTTGATGTTGCAAATGCCTTTAGCCCTTGGGGAGATTTTTTTTTGGGGGGGGGTTAATGATGCCATCCTTCTTTCTAAAAGGAAAATATGAACTTGAGCCAGGCACGTGAGCTTAGAGTGGAGAAGGGTGACATCTGTACTCACCATTGCTTTTTGCCACAAGTTATACCATCAATGCATGATCTGACCATAATAATAAATCTGTTTATATTAGTTCAACATGAGTGCTTCCAGATGATCTGCTTATTGAGTTTTTGTCCTGATTTGTTTCCAGGGGGGTTAGACAGCTCTGACTCTTTAACAAGCATTCATTCTTATTCATTTGTGAGGAGGTTAGATGGTGCTGCCCCATCCTTTACAGACCCTCCAAAAATTTCAGAAATAGACTGGAAAGAGAAGTTGCTGAATTGCAACCCATTACCAAGCTTAAAACCATGGAGAGACCTGGTCTGAATAAGGACACTGGATTCTTATCTCATTATACATGATCAAGCTTTCTTTAGCACCTCAGCCCTTGCTTTTCCCTGCAAGACCAATTGCAGTTGTTAACAGTCATCAACAGGTTTACCACTCCTATCAGCCAATCACCCATTCCCACCACCCTTCTGAGTAATACCCCTCCCCACCCTCTGACTATACATAAGGGTCTGGTGACTTCTGTTTCGGTGTATCTGAAGAAGTGTGCATGCACACGAAAGCTCATACCTATGACAAACTTAGTTGGTCTCTAAGGTGCTACTGGAAGGATTTCTTTAGAAATCCTTTAGACCCTCCAAATGATCCCTATTTTCCAGGGACAGTCGTGGATTTACAGAAGCTATCCCAGTTTCTGATTTGATCTCAGAAGGTCCCACTTTTCCTTAGGATGTCCCTATTTTCATCAGAGAAATGTCGGAGGGTATGGAGTTATGTGACTCCCGAGCCAAGGAGATAAGTAACTATACAACCTTTAGAAGACATCTGAAGGCAGACCTGTATGGGGAAGTTGTTTAATGTTCAAATAGCCATGTTCAAATATATAAAAGGATGTCATATAGAGGAGGGAGAAAGGTTGTTTTCTGCTGCTCCAGAGAAGCGGACACAGAGCAATGGATTCAAACTACAAGAAAGAAGATTCCACCTAAACATTAGGAAGAACTTCCTGATAGTAAGAGCTGTTTGACAGTGGAACTTGCTGCCAAGGGGTGTGGTGGAGTCTCCTTCTTTGGAGGTCTTTAAGCAGAGGCTTGACAGCCATCTGTCAGGAATGCTTTGATGGTATTTCCTGCTCGGCAGGGGGTTGGACTGGATGGCCCTTGTGGTCTCTTCCAACTCTACGATTATATGATTCTATGTTTAATGATGTTTTTATATATGTTGGAAGCTGCCCAGAGTGGCTGGGGCAACCCAGTCCATTGGACAGGGAATAAATAATAAAGTTATTAATATTTATTATTAATATGGAATAGGATGTACCTATTTACGTTGGAGGGTAAGTAATTTTCCTAGCACTTTTCTTACTGGTTGGAGCTTTTTGGGAAGCAAGCTTGTTGTGCAAGAGCACCAAATCAGCTGTGATTGTTCAACTCAGATTTGACAGTGTGTGATTGACCTAAGTCAGTGTCTGTTGGTGGCATTCCCCAATGGCAGGTACGTGTTCCTTGGTTTGTGCTGGCAAGCAGATTTGGAGTTCTCAGACTTCTACAGTGGCAATTTGGAGACAGGATTGTTCTGCAGCAGATCACACAACAAAGACCAACTGTTGTGTAAAAGGCTTCTGTCAGTGCAACTGATGCATTGGGTTCCCTTGTTGCACAACATTTAGACTCTGCTATCCGCTAATGCAATGACTCTTGTGCTAGCCGACAGAGAACATTGGGTACAGCCCACAATAATCTGGTTATGGAGAGTTCTGGAAAGTTGGCACGTGTGTGCTGATGGCATACACTGTATTAGGCTAGAGGAGTAGGGATAGAGGAGGAATTTGATACAGTTGACATCGAAAGACAAACCTACCCAATTCACACTTCCCGAAAGAATCTGTGAACTGAAACGTAGCCAGGCCTTCAAAATCTGCACTTTTCTGAATTTCGCAATGCAATTCTCTGGCCGAGTAATGTGCACAACAATAGATACAATGGAGTAAAGTGTGCATAAAAATGCAGATATTCATGAAAGTACAGTGGTACCTTGACTTACGAATTTAATGCATTCCGAACGCACATTCGTAAGTTGAAAAAATCTATAAGTCGAATCCCATAGGAATGCATGGGGGGGGGGAAAATTCGTAAGTCGAAGCAACCCTATCTAAAAATTTGTAAGTCGAAAAAATCCTATCTAAATCACATCCAAGATGGCGGACTAGAGCTCCGTTCGTAAGTAGAAACATTCGTAAGTAGAGTTATTCGTAAGTCGAGGTACCACTGTAAAATACAGGCAGACGTTGTATTTGAGAAATTTGCTTTGCAAAAATTCAGGTATTGGGAGAAATTTACACTAAAATGCTGGTGGATTTTCATGAGGATTTAAGATAATGGTGATAATATTGCAAACTGATTTGGAAATGTGGGGAACCAAAGATAAAATTGGAAAAATCTGAAAGTGACAGAAACCAAAATTGACAGACTCTCCCATCCCTAGTCCAGCATCCTGTTCTCCTTGTGACCAATCAGATGCCCGTGGGAAGTTTACAAGCAGGAATTGAGTGTAACAACACTCTCCTCACTTGCAGTTTGCAGCAACTGGCATTCAGAAGAAGACTGCTTCTGACAGAATTGCCTGCTGAGGATTCTCGATTGAGTTTATCTGAACAGAGCTACAAACCCCAGAGTGTTTTAACAAACTGTTACTCTTCCCAGGGAATTCTGAGAATTGTAGCTCTGTGAGGAGAATAAAGGGGTGTGTGTGTCTCCTAACAACTCTCAGCACCCTTAACCAACTGTATATACCTGAAGGAGCGTCTCCACCTCCATTGTTCATCCCGGACACTGAGTTCCTTTTTTTTTTTTTTAAATAAATTTTTATTCAATTTCCAATTTATCCAATTAAAATAATAAAAAAACATTCTTTTATACACAACATTATAAATTTTCATCTAACATTTTGCTCTGCCGAGCTACGACTTCCCCCCCTCCCTTCATGCGGGTTTCTTGTTTACTACATTTTTGCAGTTCCTTTTTAACTGTTTGGTCAATTCGTAGGATTTATTTCAATCCTGCAAGTGTTTTTAAAGATCTACAATTTTTCTCCATATAATCCACATATTTACTCCAGTCTTTTTGAAACCTTGTCTCCCCCTGGTCGCGGATCTTGCAAGTCATCCTTGCGAGTTCAGCATAGTCCATCATTTTAATCTGCCACTCCTCAATCGTTGGAATTTCTTGTAATTTCCATTTTTGGGCTAACAAAGTCCTAGCCGCGGTTGTCGCATACATAAACAATACTTGATCTTCTTTTCTAATCTCTCCTCCCATTATTCCTAGTAAAAATGCTTCAGGTTTTTTTGGGAAAGTATATCTAAACATCTTTTTCAGCTCATTATATAACATCTCCCAAAATCTTTTTACCTTATCGCATGTCCACCACATATGATAAAATTCACCATCTCTCTCTTTACATTTCCAGCAAGTTTTGTCACTCATTCTATACATTTTGGCTAATTTAACTGGTGTTAAATACCATCTATACATCATCTTATACACATTTTCTTTCAAAGCAGTACATGCTGTAAATCTCAACGTTTGAGTCCATAATTTCAACCACGCGTCATAATCAATATTGTGCCCAAAATCTTTTGCCCACTTGATCATCACTTCTTTTGTCAACTCATCCTTCGTATACCATTCTAATAACAAATTGTACATTTTTGACAGAAGCTTTGTTTTGCCTTCTAGCACTTCTATTTGGAATTTGGACCTTTTGTCCTCAAAACCTATTTTCCTGTCTTCCCTAAGAACATCATTTATTTGATGGTATTGTATCCATCCTGTTAAAACTCCTTTAATTTCTTCATAGGGTTTAAGTCTCCATCCTTTATCAGTTCTTATCAAAATTTCCTCATAAGTGGCCCACCTCCCCTCCATATTTACTTTCTTCACTGTTAATACCTCTGCTGGTGAAACCCACCATGGTTTTTTGGTCTCTAACAGCATTTTATTTCTTTCCCACACCTCGTACAGAGATCTTCTTATCACATGATTGGTAAACCCAGTATGAGACTTCTTTTTGTCATAACATAAATATGCATGCCACCCAAATCTATTGTTAAAACCTTCCAAATCTAGCAGGTCAGTATTCTTCAACGTTATCCACTCTTTAATCCAACACATACAAGACGCTTCATAATAAAGTCTTAAATCTGGCAGGGAGAAACCACCTCTTTCTTTTCTGTCTACCAAGATTTTATGTTTTATTCTAGGTTTTTTCCCCTGCCAGAGAAATCTTGACAAAATCTTTTGCCATTCTTGAAATTGTCTTGTACCCTTCACCACAGGTATAGTTTGAAATAAGAATAACATTTTAGGTAGGATATTCATCTTAATTGCTGCTATTCTTCCTAAGAATGACATGTTCATATTAGTCCACCTTTCCAGGTCTTTCTTTATTTCTCTCCATACTGGTTCATAATTGTCACTATATAAGTTAATGTTCTTTGCTGTCATCCATATTCCAAGGTATTTTACTTTTTTTGCCACATCAAAACCATATTTTAGATGTAGCTCTTGCTTTTCCTCTTTCGTCATATTCATTGCCATCACCTTTGTTTTCTGTCTATTTAATTTAAATCCTGCTAATTGTCCAAATTTCTCAATTTCTTCTATAGCCGCTGCAACACTTTCATTAGGATTTTCTAGAGTTAAAACCAAATCATCCGCGAAGGCTTTCACTTTAAATTGCTTTGCACCTACTTTAATTCCTCTAATAGTTGAAAGATCTCTTAATCTATTCAATAGTACTTCCAGGACCATGATGAATAATAAAGGGGATAAGGGACACCCCTGTCTAGTTCCTTTTGTGATGTCAAAATATTCCGTTAATGTGTTATTAATTATCAATCTTGCTTTTTGTTCTGAATATATTGCCTCAATCCCATTCAAAAAAGAATCTTTGCCAACCATCGATTCCAGATTTTTCTTCATAAACTGCCAAGATATATTGTCAAATGCTTTCTCTGCATCCACAAACATTAATACTGCTGGCTTATCTATCTTGGTTTCCAGATATTCTATTACATCTATTATATGTCTGACGTTGTCCTTTAACTGTCTACCAGGAAGAAAACCAGCTTGATCCTTATGTATCATTTCATTCAAAACTTCTTTCAATCTCTTGGACATAATGTCTGCAAAAAGCTTATAATCGTTGTTCAATAAAGAAATTGGTCTATAATTTCTGACTTCTAAGCCATCCGCTCCTGGTTTTGGAATCAATGTAATATACGCTTCCTTCCATGTATTTGGGATCTTTCCTCCTGCAAGAATATCATTCATCACTTCTTCTAAAATCGGTATCAACTGTCCGTTTAAAACTTTATAATATTTTGCTGATAATCCATCTGGTCCTGGGGCTTTTCCTACTTTCATTCTCGTTATTGCCTGATGTACTTCTTGCCTTGTTATCCTATTATTAAGTTTCTTTCTTTCCTCTTCTGGGATTTGTTTCAGTCCATGTTTGCTTAAATAATCACTGATCTTCTTCTCCTCTTCTTTCTTTTTACAATACAACTCTTTGTAAAACTTTTGAAAGGCTTTCTTTATTTCCTTTGGCTCCTCAGTCACTTTTCCTTCCATATTTATCTTCACTATCATGTTTTGATTTTGACGTTTCCTTAATTGCCATGCCAATAATTTTCCTGTTTTGTTCGCTGATTCAAAATTTTTTTGTCTCATCTGCTTTATTTTCCATTCTATCTCCTGACTGATCAACATAGAGAATTGTGTCTGTAACATCTTTATGTTATGTTTGATTTGTTGATTCTCTGGTTTATCTATCAGGTTTTTCTCATTTTCCATGAGACACTTCAGGATTTCCTCCTTCTTCTTTTCTTTCTTTCGTTTCAGGAAACTATTTTGCTGAATTAGAAAGCCTCTCATTACTGCTTTACTTGCGTCCCATACCATATCAAGTCCAGTGTCTTTATGTAGATTCCAATGAAAATAATCTTTCAGGATATTCTTAGCTTTTACTACCACCTCTTTATCTTCGAAAAGCTCCTCATTCATTCTCCACCTAAAGGAATTCTGATCTTTGCTTTTCATTTCCATAAATATTGAATTGTGATCTGATAATGTTCGTGGTATTATCTCTATTTTACTCACCCTGGGTACTAGTTCTTTGGAGATCCATATATGATCAATTCTTCCAGAACTTTGATTTGGTTCTGAAAAGAATGTAAACTGTTTAAGCGTAGGATGCTTTAACCTCCAAATATCCACTAGGCCCAGGTTTTCTACCAATTCAAAGAAAGATTTTGGTAACTTGCCTTCATTCTTCCTTTTCTTTGTCCTATCCAATTCTGGTACTGTCACTCCATTGAAATCGCCCATAAGCACTATCTTTTGGTCCATATACTCTGCTAACCTTTCTTCCAAATTCTTGTAAAATTCCGCTTTGTTCTCATTCGGTGCATAGATTCCCACCACCAGCATTTTTTCTCCTTGGGTCGATATTTGGACCGCTATCACTCTTCCTTCTTCATCTTTAAACATCAGATTTGGATCCAATTTGTCTTTTATATACAAAACCACTCCTCTCTTTTTATTTTCTACTAAATTTATAAATTCTTTACCCAACCTTTTATTTCTAAGAATATAATTGTGTTTTTTCGCCACATGTGTTTCCTGAAGACATATTATATCCAAATTTTTCTTCTTCAAAATATGATCAATTTTATTTCTTTTCACTTTGTTATTCAATCCATGTACATTCCAAGTATGTATCTTCAATGATGCCATTTTACTTCCTAATATCAGGAAGATAAGATTTTATCTAGTCTTGGTCGGGTTCTTTACTTAAATCTTTATCTTCTTCCTCTTCTTCACTCTCTGACTCTTTATCCTCTTCCTCTTTTTTCTGTTCTTCTTCTTCTGATTTCTCTTCCTCTCCTTCTTTTTTCTTTCTTCTTCTTCTTTGTGGTTTTGGTTCTTCTTCCTCTTCTGCAGTCGCTTCAGCTAGGATAGCCAGGTCTGGGCTCAGCTCTCCCAAAAAATTTTCATACTTTCTCAAGAATTTCCCAATGTCATGCATACTTGTCAGCACATGTCTTTTCTCTTTATAGAAAAACATTATTCCTTCGGGGTATTCCCATCTATGCTGGATTCCATTTTTCCTAAGCAGGGCCACCATTGCTTTATAATTGTCACGTTTTTTCAAAAATCTTCCTGGAATTTCTTTAAACACGATTATAGGCTTGCCTCCAATGATTAGCTTGTTGGTGAAGCTCAAACTTAAAATCTCATTTTTCATCTCCATTGTGTTGAGAACCACCACGCAATCACCAGGTGCTTTCCTTGCCTTGGCCTTTGCTGATTTTACCTTAATTCTGAATACATTCACAATTGTCTGGCTCACTTCTTCATCCGTCTTTCCCATCCATTTCGCCAATTCGGCAATTATCCTTGACTTAATATCTTCTCCCGATTCTTCAGGGATACCCCTTAATTTCAAATTCAATTGCCTTTGCTTCATTTCAATTAATGCCAAATTATCAAGCATTTGTTCATGTGCCCGGTCCATTTTCTTCATACTATCTTTCACTTTGTCAGTCTCTTTTTTAACCTCCTTTACCTCTTTTTGGGTCTTCTTGATTGTTTCTTCCATTGTTTTGGATCTCACCGACAAATCTTTTATTTGGGTTGATAATTCTCCCACAGCTCCTTCAATCTTCTTATCGATCTCTCCCAATTTTTTATCCATTCGTTGTTCACTGTGTTTAAATTCATCTTTAATTTTTTGCCATAGAGCTTCTAAATCCTTGACTTCTTCTTGCTTTGAACCTCTTCTATCTTTTGGTGTGCTTGCTGACTTCTTTTCTTCTTTACCAGCCATTCTTCTACAAAAAAACAGAAAAGAGGGGAAATTCCCCTCTTCACCACTAGGGGGACCAGTATTAATAAATTCCTACAGTGTACCTGCAATAACCCAACCACCCCCAGATGGCGCTGTAATAAATTCCAATACCTAGAATCAACAGTTATTCCGTCTGCCACTGGGTGGATTACTCTGAAACCTCAAGTCTTTCCAGTACTTTTCCACTCCCAGAGACAGAGAACCAGCAGTTTCTAGTTACATTAAATCAAACCCTTCTAGCGAGTTCCTTCTTTATCCCTCCAACAGTCAAGTCACCCTTGGAACCTGAAACAAAGAAGCCAAGTCTCGCAACTCTTCAGCCACTTATAGGCTTAATCCACAGTTCGCTCCAATAAAACCCAAAAAAGAAAGAGAAAAGAAGCCAAATACTTCAGCCACTTGTAGGCTTAATCCAAATAAGGGAGAATCCCAGATCCGCAGTTCCCAAGCAATAAACCCCTCTTCAGCCACTTGCTGGCTTAATCCAAAGTCGACCCCCCCTTTCCAGCCTCTCAGTTGGTGGGAAACGTTTTTACTTTGTTCTTAATTATAGCAAAGAAAAAAAAAAGGGCAGCCTCCGTCTTTCCCCCCTTCGGTGCTGCAGCGATACAAGCAAAGCACTCAGGCAACTCAAAGCTCCTCTGCATTCAGGGCTAGAGCGCAGAAACTATAAAGTTCCCAGATCGCTTGCAGTTCCACCCCCAGGAAAGAGACAAGGTAACAATATAAAAGCTCTAAGCAATTCTTTTCCACCCTCAAAAAATTGCCTTGTTACAATGTAATCAAGGACTTCTGAAAAACTCACTCCGCAGGCAATCAGTTTCACTTTCCGTCGCTCAGCTCCTACGATCTCTTCTCTGCGCCATTTTTCCCCGCTGTTGGGACGGACTCCCTTTTTGCGCCCCACAGCTTCATCAATCCGATTGTTAACTTCAATCCAAAATCAATTTCACCTTCTTTATTCCTCAGATTAATTATAATTTAAGGAAGCTTGCTGCTTACCATCGGAAGCCAGAGACTGCACTTAACGGAGTCAGTGGTCTCTCCCCCTTCGCGCCCGCAGCTCTATCCTTCTCCCGGCTCCCACGCAGTAAAAACCGGGTGAAGGAGAGCACGCAGGGCGCTGCTGGGTGCCACGACACTCAGGGTAACCCCCCCTGAGGTTTTTGAGGTCCGCGGAGCCTTCGCGTGACCTCTAAAGGCTCCGTTAAGTTCGGGATTCCCCGGAGGGCTATCCCGCGCTTCCTTCGATGGCCGCAGCTCACCGGAAGTCCCATCCCGGACACTGAGTTCCAGCGTCGAGGGCCTTCTGGCGGTTCTCTCGCTGCGAGAAGCCAAGTTGCAGGGAACCAGGCAGAGGGCCTTCTCTGTGGTAGCACCCACCCTGTGGAACTCCCTCCCACCAGATGTCAAAGAGAAAAACAACTACCAGACTTTTAGAGGACATCTGAAGGCAGCCCTGTTTAGGGAAGCTTTTAATGTTTAATAAATTACAGTGGTACCTCTACTTACGAATTTAATGTGTTCCGAACGCACATTCGTAAGTTGAAAAAATTTGTAAGTCGAATGCATTGGGAGAAAAAAATTCATAAGTAGAAGCAACCCTATCTAAAAATTCATAAGTAGAAAAAATCCTATCTAAACCGCATCCAAGATGGCGGACGGAGCTCCATTTGTAAGTAGAAACATTCGTAAGTAGAGTTATTCGTAAGTAGAGGTACCACTGTATTGTATTTTAATACTTATGTTGGAAGCCGCCCAGAGCGGCTGGGAAACCCAGCCAGATGGGCGGGATATAAATAAGAAATTATTATTATAAATTATTATTACAGGTCCTAGAATTCTTTGTGGAGAAGCCATGTCTGTGAAAGTTCTTTAAATGTGTGGTGGAAATATGGCCTAGGATATTTGCCTTCCTTTAATAAATGTTAACTTCCTGTCGTGCAGGGTTCCAGATCAGCTGGGGAACATTCACGCAGTTTCAGCAGGCTCCCTGCTGTAGACCTTTGCCCTCCATCACCTGGAGAGTGGCAGGACCAGCAGCCGAGGGGGGATGGATGGGGTGAAGTTCGCTACCATGTCCCCCTCTCTCCCTCACCGTGCGAGGATAACACCACTTGAATAGGGCTACTGTCCAGTGTTCCCTGCAAGCAAGAAATTACTGGAGCCTTTACGGGTTGGGGGAGGAGGTGCCAATAAATATTTTCCAGAAGCTTTCTTTGCAGTGATTTAGCAAGGGCCTGGTATAATTTTAGATATTCTTTACAGTTTGTAAATATAAGCCCATAAAAAAAGCCCTAGAAATGAGGAAGCTGTGACTTTAAGCCATTAAGAAACCAATGGTTTGAAAAAATAACAGGAAACAGACAATTTATTACGAGCAGCCCTGGTAGCTCTGGATTATCTATAAAAGTTTTATGGCGCTCCCCCAAGTGGCGAGGGGCCATAAAACTTGCCTGAATGAGGGACTTGTTAATTTACTTGTTAAAGCAAATTAAAAATTTATCAGCGCTTTTAGGTAAATGAGATCTTCTCTCATTGCGGCCCTTGCGGGGTTTCGGGAGCCCTCAGAGGGAGGGGAATGGTGATGCTCAAACATCACAGCAGAACAATAAAAGCTATTAAATTGTTCCCTTTTATTGCTATGGAGAAACACAGCTGTTGCCATGGCTTGCTATGAGATACTTGGGGGCAGGAGGGGGGTTGCTGTTGCAGTGCTCTGCTTTTTAGGGAGTTGCGTCCCTCTTTTTTGGTATCAATGCTTTGAGATGCGCCATCTTGCTTCCATCAGAAGCCATGCTCACGCCATACGTCAAAAGCCCTATGATAGCACTTCAAACAGTCATGGCTCCCCCCACCCCCAAATAATCCTGGGAACCGTAGCTTGTTAAGAGTTGCGAGAGTGGTCAGAAGAGCCTCCCTGTGCCCTCACAGAACTGCAATTCCCAATGTGGTGGTGTAGATGTGGCATAGCTGCCAAGTCTCCCGTATTCCCCGGGAAATCCCCGTTTTTCCTAGCTGAAATCCCACTGTTCCTAGCTGAAAAAACAGGTTTTTTGTTTTTTTCTGGTTTATTCTGGTGCGGCAGCCATTTTGGAACTGGGCGGAGCATGCTCAGAAGTGACTTTTTATGCTGCTCTGCCCAGTTCCAAAATGGCTGCAGTGCGACTTCTGGCGCGGTGGCCATTTTGGAACTGGGCAAAGCAGCATCAAAAGTCACTTCTGAGCATGCTCCGCCCAGTTCCAAAATGGCGATAGCGCTACTTCCGGTCTGCTACTTCCGGCCCGGTCCCTTATTTCTCCGACAGCAACTTGGCAGGTATGAGATGTGGACCTGCATATCGGTGCATGCATGCGCATGTCAGGCCATGCTTTTAACATATTACAAGACAATATTGGTGGCCGATTGCTTTGTTTTCTTTACCCCAAAGAGAAAACATTCTGGTCTACTTTTAAATCAGTTGAGTTCAGGCTACTGTATAGCAAATTAATCCAACTTGCAAACCAAGAGAGTAGAATGTGGAATAATGTACATTAGAGCGGTTCATAAAAAACTTTTTTAAAAAAATATGCTTGCTACAAAGGTCTTATCTTACTACAGTAGAGATTATATAGCTATATCTGAAATTTCATGCATATCAGTTAATATATTGACCCTCCTCCATGAAAATAGCTGTTTACTTGGGCGTTTGCCTATGTCGTGAAGGCTGAAATTTCAATTCAGTGAAGCAGGGTCAAGCTATTAACTGAAATACATGAAATTTCAGATATAGCTATATAATCCCTAGTGTAGTAAGAGCAGCCATTTTCAAAAAAAGGTTTTTATGAACCACCCTAATGTACATGGACAAAGGGTCATTCTAGACTCTGGACAATGATAATGTACCCCCCCCCCACTCTTTTCTTCTTGTTGTGGGGGAGGAAGGGAAAGGAGAATGTTGAGACTCCTTAAAGGAAAAGGGTAAAGGGACCCCTGACCATTAGGTCCAGTCGTGACTGACTCTGGGGTTGCAGTGCTCACCTCATGTTGTTGGCTGAGGGAGCTGGCGTGCAGCTTCCAGGTCATGTGGCCAGCATGACAAAGCCGCTTCTGGCGAACCAGAGCAGCACACGGAAACGCCGTTTACCTTCCCGCTTGGAGCGGTACCTATTTATCTACTTGCACTTTGATGTGCTTTTGAACTACTAGGTTGGCAGGAGCTGGGACCGAGCAACATGAGCTCACTCCGTCGCAGGGATTCAAACCGCCGACGTTCTGATCGACAAGCCCTAGGATCTGTGGTTTAACCCACAGTGCCACCCGTGTCCCCATTGAGACTCCTTAGGCTAGTGATAAAGTGGGATATCAAATCCAAACTCCTCCTCCTCCTCCTCCTCCTCCTCCTCCTCCTCCTCCTCCTCCTCCTCCTCCTCCTCCTCCTCTTCTTCTTCTTCTTCTTCCCCCAGTTCTCATTCTGCTGAGTGGTGATGTCAGGGACTGTGCTGAGGAGGGCTGCATTGAGGAGGGATGGTGAGAGCTCAGAGGGTACAAGCTCAGATTACAAGATGCAGGTGTGACATAGATTAATAGGGACAGAGGGGAGTGTGATCCTTAAATGGGGGAACCACCGTTTCTGGGAGGTGTGTTCTTTGTTCTCTAGCTGTGATTATTAAAGAATTCTAAATGGTAGGACGTTCCTTTGTTTGATCTCCTTATCTACTGCCATGGGGGGTGGGTGGGTGGAGGAAGCCAATTCCCCGAAGCCTGACAGGTATCCTGGATTCTTCTACCCAAAGTCTTCCCTGATTGTACCACAGTGGTCATGTAGTTTCTCAGGCAGCAAACAAGGCTGCCTGGTGTCTTTGTTTCCCATGCAATGTCACAGAGGGTGTATGCAATGCCTTTGAGACCTGCTGCCCAAGCTCGGGCTGAGCCATCTTTGAGTCATCGCATGCTGTCTGATTCCAGGCAACCCCTCAGACGGATTCTTCTTCCATTCTGGCCGCCGTTCCTCATTTAAAGACGGTGGGATTGTGTGGCTTGTTTCCGGCAGCTCAAGGAAGCACTTTTGATATAACAGCTAGTTCCAAGTGCTGTTATCTTTGATGAGGAACACCACCCAATGCTCATGTCTCGCATGAGCAGAAAGATCATAAATCAGGTCATAAAATATAGGATTTTCGGTTGCCTTTGAAGAATGTCTGGTGCACATGGTATTCATCACAAAGTCTTAGCTGACTTTAGTTCCACCCCCTCCACCCAGTACAAATTTTGGCTTCAGCTAAACTGAATTTAAGGGCCATTTCTGATATATTCACATCTCTCCCCCCCCGCCCGCCACCCCAATCCCCACCCAAGAACCTAATAAAAAGAGACATGGCACCATTACAAGGGGTTAATCCATGCATTTCAAAAGGAAGGCGTAATTAGGAACCGGGTCCCCTTCTGAAATCCCAGTTCTACATATACATCAAAGCCATCCGAGGGGTATATTTATGCCCCGTGGTATGGATGGTCTCTGGGAACGCTCGTGAAGTGCCCCGCTGATTGCTGATTGAAAACAGTTGTTAATTCTCTACTCCACTAAATTCCAAGTGGGAAAAAAAAAAAACTTTCCTTAACAAAGAACAGATTGGCGAGACCCAAGTCCTTACTGTGTGGAAATTAATGGCAGATGCCTAGGCTGATAGTTAAAATGTTTCATTAGATGCTAATGTCTTGCTGTGTTTTTAATTGTTCAGAAATTAGCCTCTAGAATATTAAAACCATCTGTTTGTTATCATGATGAAACAGAATACTTAAATAGTTATTAATTTTGTGGGGCTTGTCGCCCCCCCCCAACTCCTCTCTCTGTCTACAAAACTTTGATCTGTTGAGATTTTGGGGGATGTTGCCAGCAGCAGAAGGAATACACACACACACACACACACACACACACACACACACACCCTCCTTGATACCCAAAATATCTTCCCTAGATGTGTACCACCCATATTTCCATGGCTGCTTTCTTTTGTAAATTATTGGTCACCAAGGACGAGCTGACATTTTTTAATGCATGTTGGGAAAGCGCTGGCGCTTGCTGAGCTTGTATAATGGTTGATTTAAGGTGTAATATGGGACATTTTCACATGCTGATGTTCTGTTTGGGGGTCCTGGTGGGCTAATTTAAAGATCAAATCTATCCACTGCTTGGGAAATGTTCATTGTTTATCTTCCAGTGAAGAATATTATGCATCTTTAGTGCTCGATAGGTATTCTATCGATGATCGTTTATTAGAGCAATGTAACCCGCCTCTCCTTTTCGTCTTGGTTTTGCTAATTATGAACTTCCTCCACTATTTCTTTTTTTGGCATTTAAAATTGGCTCACTGTCTTTTAGTGTATGGTTATTCTAAAGCAGTACCTATTGGGGCATGTCGTTTGAGGGGAGGCATGCAGGCAGCTGCACGGCAGTAAATAATAATAATAATAATAATAATAATAATAATAATAATAATAATAATAATAATTTATTTCTTATACCCACACATCTGACTGGGTTGCCCCAGCCACTCTGCATGGTTTCCAGCAGAAGCAACAACAACATCTAGCATTAAAAGCTTCCTGAAATAAGGCTGCCTTCAGATGTCTTCTAAAAGTCCATACCTGCCAAGTCCCAGACTGCAGAATCCGGGACCGGCAGCCGCGTGACACAGGAAGTTGCGTAGATGCAACTTCCGGTGTCGCTTTGCCCATCTATGGGCACCAAAAATGGCCGCCACTGGCTTCGAAAGTCACATCTACGCATGCCCGGAAGTGCGTAGACACAACTTCCGGTGTCGCTCTGCCCATCTATGGGCACCAAAAATGGTCGCCGCCAACACCAGAAGTCGCGTCTACGCACTTCTGGACATGCATAGACGTGACGTTCGAAGCTGGCGCCAGCCATTTTCTGTGCCCATAGATGGGCAAATCAGGAAAAAAAAGGCCGTCGGCAGGAGAATATAAGGGAGAATAACGGGAGACGACGTGATACGGGGGAACACCGGGAAAAGGTAAGAAAAAATGGGGTTTCCTGGGGAAAACGGGGTACTTGGAAGCTATGAAAAGTCAGATAGTTGTTTATTTCCTTGACATCTGACGGGAGGGTGTCCGACAGGGCAGGTGCCACTACCAAGAAGGCCCTCTGCTGGGTTTCTTGTAAGTTCACTTTTCACAATGAGAGAAGGCCTTCGGTGCAGGACCTCAGTGTCCAGGCTGAACGATGGGGGTAGAGATGCTCCTTCAAGTATACAAGGCCGTTTAAGGCTTTAAAGGTCAGCACCAACACTTTGAATTGTGCTCGGAAACATACTGGGAGCCAATGTAGATCTTTTAGGACTGCTGTTATGTGTTCCCGGTAGTTGCTCCCAGTCACCAGTCTAGCAGCTGCATTCTGGATTAATTCTAGTACCTGAATCATTTTCAAAGGTAGCCCCACGTAGAGCATATGAAGCCTAGGCCAAATATTATTTGACACACTGCGTGGACTCCACCCTTGCTATAGGGCAGGGGTCCCCCAACTTACCCGGCTTTGGGCCAGATGCCCGCCACACTGATTGTGTGGTGGGCCGGACGGTGGGGGAGCGCGCGTGGGGGGCACGGGAGCACGTGGCTGTGCACGCAAATGCTATTTCTGGCACACTCCTGACTGGAAAGCGCCGGAAATAGCTTGTGTGCATGTGCAGAAGCCTCCTCTGACCCGGAAGTACACCGGAAATGACGTTGGCGCATACACACAAGCTATTTCCATCGCTTTTCCGGGTCGGAAGTCGGCAGCCGTGCCGCACCGCGCCGATAAGAGCGGGCGGTGGCGGTGGGTGGCGGGGGTCCCTGGGGGCCACATAAAAGAGCCGTATGTGGCCCCTGGGCCGTAGTCTGGGGACCCCTGCTATAGGCTATTTGGTGTTGTTGGAGTTTGGTATATATTGTGTGTGTTTGTGTGTATTTCAGTGGGGTGCAGGAATAAATAGCCTGGTAAGAGAGCTTGTTGGAAGAATAGGGAAACTTTGGGTTTATTACTTGTGGCAAACAAGACCTTCTAAGCTTACAGGTGGTCTTCATGTAGTTGGGAGATGCACTTGCAAAAGTACCTGGAAGAGAAGGCGAAAGCCTGAGAGAAAATGATCTATTCAAGAAGAGATAAGAGAGCTTGTTGCAACATTGTTGCTTTATTCCCAAAAATTTTGTGGGGTTTTTTTTTTTTTTTGAAAGAATACAGTATTGGCAAAAAGCAGGCACAAAGTAATGTAAGCATGCCTGTTGGAAATTGCATAGTTTTGCTGCAACAACTGAAAGGAAAAAGGGCTTTAAGGCAACCCGCTAAGAGAGGTATGGAACTGAGTGCTTTCTGCAATTGCAACAAATGAAGAGTATTTTGGTGTACTTTAAAGGGCTGAATTGCAACAAAGTATAGGCTTCTCCTGACCCTTTGCATTCTAATGGCTGCACAGTGAGAAATATCACTGTTAAAATTACACCTTGCCAAGCACGTCATTGTATCAATCAGTCTCCCCTTGCTGTTTCGGTACTGCAGAATCGTAAGCAAAGAGCACCACAAGCCATCAAAGCTGCGGAGATGAGCAAAGTTTGGCTCCTGCCTGATTCTCCCGCCTTTCAACTTTTCTACGTGAAATAAAATAAATAGAAACCTCCGTTTTCCAGTGCCAGAGTTTCAGCAGTTACCTCCTCTGCCTCTCTCTCTGTGTTGTATATACACACACATCCCCATAGGCTGCAAAGGTCTGTTGATATATTAGTAGCAAGAGACTATCCAGGGAGGCAGTTAAACCCTCGGATGACAAGGGAGTCAAAGGCATGCTGAAGGAGGAAAACGGCTTAGGGAGCTGGGTATGTTTAGCCTGGAGAAGAGAAGGTTAAGGGGTGATATGATAGCCATGTTCAAATATATAAAAGGATGTCATATAGAGGAGGGTGAAAGGTTGTTTTCTGCTGCTCCAGAGAAGCGGACACGGAGCAATGGATTCAAACTACAAGAAAGAAGATTCCACCTAAACGTTAGGAAGAACTTCCTGACAGTAAGAGCTGTTCGACAGTGGAATTTGCTGCCAAGAAGTGTGGTGGAGTCTCCTTCTTTGGAGGTCTTTAAGCAGAGGCTTGACAGCCATATGTCAAGAATGCTTTGAGGGTGTTTCCTGCTTGGCAGGGGGTTGGACTGGATGGCCCTTGTGGTCTCTTCCAACACTATGATTCTATTATTCTATGAGGGTGCTTAGAAGCTTGTTGAATTATCTGCATCTGTTTTCAAAATGGAGGACATAGGGCACATCCCAGGGCCAGAACTATTTCAGGGGGAGAGTCTGAAACGATCAAGGGGATGAAGCAATCACAGTCGAACCTCTGGTTACGTAAACTTCGGGATGTGCGTGCAGCAAACCCGGAAGTATTTTACCAGGTTTCGCTGTGCATGCATGCGCAAAAGTGGTCTGTGCATGCGCAAAAGCGGTCCTCAGGTTGTGGAAACCTCGGGATCCAGCCGGACCTCCAGAACGGATCCTGTCCTCAACCAGAGGTACCACTGTACCCTGTGAGGAAAGCTTGCAGTGTTTGGGACTTTTGAATTTAGAGAAAAAGCGAGTAAGACGTGACATGATGCTAGTTTATAAAATTATGCATGGCATGGAGAAAGTGGATTGCATTGCAGATAACACCAGTGTTGTGCGTTCGATCCATGTACGAGCCACTTGTCTATTCCTGCATTGCAGAGGGTGGACTAGATGATGATAATTAATTGAATTTATATACCACCCTGTAACTTGAGGTGCTTCTCTAACTCTACAATTTTATGATTCTGTGAACTTTTAGACAGCAAATGAAGCAGAATGTTTGGAATATTCGGGGCAGAAAGAAAATTCTTCTTTCTGCATTGCACTGTTAAGTTGTGGAACTTGCTTTCACGGGAAGCAATGCTGGCAGCCAACATGGGAGGCTTTAAAAGTTTGGTGGGAGAACCACACTGCAAAATTAGAATAAGTGCGGATTTCAAAGGATAATTGTCTTTCGGCCAATGCATTCTTTTGGAAAGTGAGAGTTAGGGAGGTTCACCTGTAAATATGAAGTGAATTGCATTTCCTCCCAATTCCTGTTGTTGTTTAGTCGTTTACTTGTGTCCGACTCTTCGTGACCCCATGGACCATAGCACGCCAGGCACTCCTGTCTTGCACTGCCTCCCGCAGTTTGGTCAAACTCATGTTCGTAGCTTCGAGAACACTGTCCAACCATCTCATCGTCTGTCATCCCCTTCTCCTAGTGCCCTCAATCTTTCCCAACATCAGGGTCTTTTCCAAGGATTCTTCTCTTCTCATGAGGTGGCCAAAGTATTGGAGCCTCAGCTTCAGGATCTGTCCTTCCAGTGAGCACTCAGGGCTGATTTCCTTAAGAATGGATAGATTTGATCTTCTTGCAGTCCATGGGACTCTCAAGAGTCTCCTCCAGCACCATAATTCAAAAGCATCAATTCTTCGGCGATCAGCCTTCTTTATGGTCCAGCTCTCACTTCCATACATCACTACTGGGAAAACCATAGCTTTAACTATACGGATCTTTGTAGGCAAGGTGATGTCTCTGCTTTTTAAGATGCTGTCTAGGTTTGTCATTGCTTTTCTCCCAAGAAGCAGGCGTCTTTTAATTTCGTGACTGCTGTCACCATCTGCAGTGATCAAGGAGCCCAAGAAAGTAAAATCTCTCACTGCCTCCATTTCTTCTCCTTCTATTTGCCAGGAGGTGATGGGACCAGTGGCCATGATCTTGGTTTTTTTGATGTTGAGCTTCAGACCATATTTTGCGCTCTCCTCTTTCACCCTCATTAAAAGGTTCTTTAATTCCTCCTCACTTTCTGCCATCAAGGTTGTAAGTGAGGCAACCAATTCTTTCTGTCAATCCACCCTCGTGCCAGGCAAACCTCCCATTCAGGGCAGCAGTGGGCAAGGATGCAAATGTAATCCCAATGCTGTGGAATACTATTTAAGCAGAGATTCAGCATGCACTCTCTCTCTCTCTCTCTCTCTCTCTCTCTCTCTCTCTCTCTCTCTCTCTCTCTCTCTCTCCGTGTGTGTGTGTGTGTGTGTGTGTGTGTGTGTGTGTGTTATCTTACTTCCAGGCATCACACGAAGACTATTTTTTAAAATGCTTACAGACTGATGAAATTCTCTAAAGTGCCCTTTGATTAGCTAGTTGTTTGATGTTTGCTTTGCATGGTTTTATAATTTTTTCATGTTGTTGCACAGTGCCCTGATGCTTTGTAAAAAGGTGAAAAAATAAAATAATAAAATGGGGCCCCTGTGACCCTCCAAATCCTGTTGGTCTCCAGATCCCATCAGCCCCAGCCAGTGTGGCCAATGGTCAGAGGAGATGGGACTTGGACCCCAACAAAAATCTAGCGGACTCCAGATCCTGCCCACCCCTTTCCCTGAATCAGATGGCACATCCAGGCCCAATCTAGATGGGTCATGGTCTGACTCAGTCAAAAAACTGTTTCCTCAGGGAAGAAAGATGGTGCTGGGATTCCCACAAGCAAACAAACAACAGCTCAAGCAATGCAGGGAAAGATGGAATGGTGGGTATTGATCCATGGTCCCCCAATATATATATATACGTATATATATTTAAAGAAGACATGCAAGAACAAAAGGAGGCTTTGTGGGCTGAGCTATTAACTTGAAAACATAATACTATTTTAAGCCATTTAGCTGTCTGGCCACATAAATTATTCAAGTTTCAGAAGCTTACAGTTGGCTTGCGAGGAGATAATTGGGAAGTTGCAACTGTAATGGCAAAAACAGGGCAGGATCAATCAGACCTGGAGATGTCTAATACCAACAAGGAGCAATTAAGCAGCTATCAAGAGCAATTGTGCTGATCGCCGGTGCCCTTTTAACATGGAGTGCCAAAGCGCGGAGAGCTTTTTGCATTTTGTCAGGGGCTCCAGCTCCTCTGCTCACAGTTGCAGGAGGCTATGATGGGGAGAATATTTCCTGTATATCTGAATGCACTGAAGGGCAGGGAAGACGTCTCAACTTCATGTGTAATTTGTGCATGTGTTTATGTGTCTTCTGCGGCAAGAACGTGAACATCCTGAGCAGGGGGGGGGGGAATCAGTTATGGACATGATCCATTACGGTGGGATGACAAGCACTTATTAGTTTAGGCCAGGGGTCCCCAAACTAAGGCCCGGGGGCCGGATGTGGCCCAATCGCCTTCTCAATCTGGCCCACGGACAGTCCGGGAATCAGCATGTTTTTACATGAGTAGAATGTGTCCTTTTATTTGAAATGCATCTCTAGGTTATTTGTGGGGCTTGCCTGGTGTTTTTACATGAGTAGAATGTGCCCTTTTATTTAAAATGCACCTCTGGGTTATTTGTGGGGCATAGGAATTCGTACATATTTTTTTTCCAAAATATAGTCCGGCCCCCCCACAAGGTCTGAGGGACAGTGGACCGGCCCTCTGCTGAAAAAGTTTGCTGACCCCTGGTTTAGGCATTCAAAGGATATATCAGGTTAGCTTACAAATCGTGCCGGAGGTTGTGATTTCCCAGTCTCATGCGATCAGGGGCTCCTTGTCCTGGCTCCCAGCCAATGCATGCAAAGCCTATTACTTGTAAGTAAGGAAGAGAACTTCATTCAGGCAAGTAATGGTATAGGTTTAGCAGCAGTCACAGTGCTCACGTGACACAGTTCAGAAGCAGACCAAGAAGTTCAGGACTTGAAGGGGGAAATGAAAATGTCCCAACAAGTTTACCATCCCATCCTGCCTGCTTTTAAAGATTAGGCATGGCATGTTTCCTCAGGCGACTCTCTTGCCTTATCATTGTGTCTGGCTGGTGAGCAAGCTATCCAATAGGGTGAGTGGGTTTTCTACTACCTGCAAAGGCTGCTGCCTTTTGCTTATCAAAGCCCTAACCCACCAGCCTTCACTCAGGCTTTTTTGGTCCATAGGAAGTTCAGAAAGGAGAGCCAGTGTCCCTGCTTCCCCTCCAAAAGGAGTGGAAAGGGGAGATCGCCCTTCTTCAACCCAGGTTCCCACCATTGAGCCCGCTCCTCTGTTTCTGCCTTATCCTGCATCAGATCCTGCCATCCCAAGCAAATCCTGACCATGCTGTGGGGCTGTCAGGGGACCCTGGGAGGGGAGCGAGTTCGCCCAGGGACAGGAACGAAGGGGACCAGCCGAGCAAGAGGAGGGCTGGATGGAGTGCAAGCCGGAAGGCGGTGCAAGGGCTCTGAGCGAGGTGGAGGGGTCTAGGGATGCTACCGATGCACGTGCGGGAGAGGAGGTGTCCGAAGGGGAGGTATCGGAAGTGGGGGAATTGAGGAGGCTGTTTAGCAGTTTGGGGGAGAGGTCTGGCCCCGCTCCCTCCCCTGAGGTCCATAGATGGAAAAAGCATCAGGAGCAAAGAAGGAAACGAGGCGAGCCGAGGTTGTTTTGCTGGTGTAGATTGAGACGCGCGCCAGTTCCGGATTCTGACTCGGAATAGGCGGTCATGTCTTTCTGAACTCTGAACAGTACATATGTGGTCTTTGGTCATGGGAAGCCGCACACTAGCCCTGACAGGGGTTCATGACACTGTTGGGGAAGAAATCAGGAGTACATAATTTGCTCTGCTCTCTGGAGGCAATGATAGGCTGGTGTGTTCCCTAGATACTAAAAGATTCTTAACCTTTGGATTGATTTGATCCAACCATAGGGTGACAAGAGTCCCATGAGTGAGCTCATCCTACCTTGTTTTTAAATTCTTGGCAAGGGGGGCATACCAACTGTTGGGAACCTTCTGACAGTAAGAGCTATTCAACAGTTGAATGGACTCAATGAGGGTTTTTTTTATAGAGAGAGCTTTAATAGACATCTGCCAGGGATTCTTTAGCTATGATTAGTACATTGCAGGGGGTCGAAATAGATGGCACTTGAGGTCCCTTCCAGTTCTACAATCTTATGGTTTTATGACATCTCCATACCTTCCATTTGGTTACGAACTTTCTGCCTTACCTGGGTACAGTGGTATCTCGGTTTACAAACACAATTGGTTCCGGAAGTCCGTACTTAACTTGAAGCGTACTCAACCTGAAGCGATCTTTCCTATTGAAAGTAATGGAAAGTGGATTAATCTGTTCCAGACAGGTCCGCGGAGTATTCAACCTGAAGCGTACTTAACCCGAGGTATGAGTGTAATTGGTTCCGGAAGTCTATACGTAACCTGAAGCGTACTTAACCTGAAGCGAACTTTCCCATTGAAAGTGATGGAAAATGGATTAATCCGTTCCAGACGGTCCGCGGAGCAACTGTTCATAAACTGAAGCGAACTTTCCCATTGAAAGTAATGGAAAGTGGATTAATCTGTTCCAGACAGGTCCGCGGAGTATTCAACCTGAAGCGTACTTAACCCGAGGTATGAGTGTAATTGGTTCCGGAAGTCTATACTTAACCTGAAGCGTACTTAACCTGAAGCGAACTTTCCCATTGAAAGTGATGGAAAGTGGATTAATCCGTTCCAGACGGGTCCGTGGAGTACTCAACCTGAAGTGTACTTAACCCGAGGTATGAGTGTAATTGGTTCCGGAAGTCCGTACTTAACCTGAAGCGAACTTTCCCATTGAAAGTAAAGCAAAGTGGATTAATCCGTTCCAGACAGTTCCGCGGAGTACTTAAAGTGGAAATACTCAAACCGAGGCGTACGTAAACCGAGGTATGACTGTACCTTGGAATCTGGACTTTTTCACTTCCCACTTGCTACTGAGCCTGTACCATGATCAGCCTCAATAAATATCTCTTATTTCTTACAAGTAAGAGATGCTGTCATTGGGTTTAGTGATGGGAGTCTGACAGGACCAGACCAATGCTAATCAAATCAATAGTATCCAGGCTAGCGGCTTGTTTGTCCCCCCCCCCCTGCCACCATTGCTTTGTTTGTTTTACACTTGGCTGCTTGGTCAATGGGTCCATCTGCCATTGGGGATCTGATCTCATTAGGTTGTCAACCAGCTTTAACACCGAGTAAGGAAACGTTTGATCATTGTTGGTGTTGCTTTCTGCCAACGACCTAACAAAACTCCCGTCACCCCGAGGCTCAGCAGAGGCTGGGGGATATTCTCTGCACAACTTTCAGCTATTAGTCAGTGCTCAGCCAGGCTCTTTTTAAAATTTCCTTCCCCTGGGTGGTGGTTCCAGCTGGTTAGAGGGAAACAAGTGAATCTCAGCAGGTGTCCATTTTTTCTCAATGCAATTTTCATGGAAGCTGGAGGACTGAGACATCTTAAGCCCAGGACTTTGGAGGAGCAAAGCAAATGGTTCAGAGACAAAACAAACCCAGAAAGGAGACCTGCTCCAATGGATGTCTGTCTCTGTTTTCTTTTTCCAGTGCCTGACTACTGAGGGTTCCTTTCCATTTTATTTTATTTTTTAAATAAAGTTTCAAACTTAAGGCCATCCCACTCACTGCTGTGACTGAGACAGTTGCCTGTCTTTTTAATAAAGTTTCAAACTTAAGGCCATTCCACTCACTGCTGTGACTGAGACAGTTGCCTGTCTTTTTAATAAAGTTTCAAACTTAAGGCCATTCCACTCACTGCTGTGACTGAGACAGTTGCCTGTCTTTTAAATAAAGTTTCAAACTTAAGGCCATCCCACTCACTGCTGTGACTGATACAGTTGCCTCAGGTGGCAGACTGGGGGCAGTTGTGGAGGATGCCACATCTGAGGAACCTCAACATCTGCCCACCTGTGGAGGCTCACCTCCTCCTCCTCTGCTTCTCTGCATAGCTCTGAAGACCCCGAGGAGTGCACTGTTCACCATTGCCTGGAAAGAGCCATGTTGTTGCTGCCACCACTTGTTCCTTTTCTCTCTCCTACTGCCTTTAGCGTACCAGGGCTTCCCTGGGCCACTTAGAATCATAGAATCATAGAGTTGGAAGAGACCACAAGGGCCATCCAGTCCAACCCCCTGCCAAGCAGGAAACGTTGTTGTTGTTGAAGGGGGAGAAGGTAAAGGGTGCCATCTTGGGTTGGTTCTGTTCAAACTAATTTGCATTCATTTGCTCTCTCATAAATGCTTCTGTTTACATTGCAAGACTGTTATCTAGGGCTTAGTAATTGTGAATAGACTGCAGTTCCATAGTGACATACCCCATGTAGTGACTTGGTTACGGTGTGCAAGAGCTGGCACAGGCAGGATTCCCTTATTTGTGTCAGCGCTTAGCCAATAATTAAACATGGAACAGGAGCCAGGTCCTGACCATCATGAGCTATACAAACATAAAAAGGGCCTTTCTCAGCCAGGCTCAAACTGCTTGCACAGTGGCCCAACAGAAGAGCCCAAGTTCAACAACACTCTCTTCACCTGTGATATTCAGCAGCTGGTGTTCAGTAGCATACTGCTTCTGACAGTGGAGGGGGAATGTAGCCACTGTGAGTCTTAACCTCTGTGAATTTATCTAATCCTCTTTTGCTGGCCGCTACGACATCTTGTGGCAGCAAATTCCATAGTTTCATTCTACTATGCTGTGTGAAGTAGTGCTTCCTTTTGTCTGTCCTGATTGTACAGTGGTGCCTCGCAAGACGAGTTTAATTCGTTCCGCCTGTCAATTGGTTTTGCAAAAAATTCGTCTTGCGAATCGCGGTTTCCCATAGGAATGCATTGAAATTTCTTTTTTTGCCCATTAATTAAATTTCAATGCATTCCTAAGGGAAACCGTGATTCGTCTTGCGAGTCACCATCAGATCGCAAGACTCATTCGTCTTGCGAAAAAATCGTCTTGCGAAGTACCACTGTATAGCTTTATCCTCCATTAATCCATGCCTAGTCCTCTTTTAGAGACACCCAAGGTGTTGTCCATCACTTGGTGATACTGGTGGCAGGACATGGACCACAATTCCAGCATGTTGCGCATGTGTGGAAGGAAGCAGGCTAGGGGGAAGGCAGCTTTGTGTGTTCAGTCACATATGCCCAGTTGGTTGCCTTTGCACTTTTGACTTTGTACATTTTCCACACCTGGTTGATGCCTTCAACGTGAGATCCTGAGACGAGATGCAAACTTTGAATTCTCTTGTTCCACAGCTCAAGCCAGGCCAGAACAGCTGCCGGGACAGTGACAGCGAAAGTGCGAGTGGAGAGTCGAAAGGGTTCCAGCGGAGCAGTTCTCGAGAGAGACTCAGCGATGTAAGTGCAACTCATTTTCGGGCACCACCTTATCTCTTGCTTTTGTTAATAAAATAATAATAATAATAATAATAATAATAATAATAATAATAATTACTCTGGACGGCTAATAATAATAATAATAATAATAATAATAATTTAAAAAGTGATATCTAAAAGTCAGATAGTTGCTTATTTCCTTGACATCTGATGGGAGGGCGTTCCACAGGGTGGACCCCACTGCTAAGAAGGCCCTCTGCCTGGTTCTGTGTAACCTTACTTCTTGCAGTGAGGGAACCACCAGAAGGCCCTCAGAGCTGGACCTCAGTGTCTGGGCTGAACGATGGGGTGGAGACGCTCCTTGGGGTATACTGGGCAGAGGCCATTTCAGTGGAGGTTGCAATATTGTGGGGCACTGCCCCACCAACCAATGTCTGCCTTCAGCCAGCACCCTTTCCTGCCTCCTTACTTACAGCCAGGTGGTAAAACTGCCTTTCAGCTTCCTAATGCTTACCTCAGTGTCACTCTTGTAGAGAGCAGATGAGGTCAAAACTAGCATCAGTTGTCTCTGCCTCTCCTTGGCCTTAGCGCCACCTACTGTTGGGCTCCCTGCCTTCCACCCTGCCAGCTCTGATGGGCACCAGCTATCCCTGTTTCGTTTCTATGACTACTGCTTCTAGTATGGAAAGTAGACAAGCTAAGGGCATCTGTTTTTGCTAAAGATTGTTGACTTGGCCTCTGATTCATCTTCTGAACATTTACACAAATTAGCGGCTGAAGCAGCGCTGGCTTCAGAATTCTGGGGGCTCCAGACCTAAAGCTGCAGTCCTTGGCGCTTGCTTCTGAAGACAGGTATTGACTGGTTGATGCTGTGAGCAGATGTGTGACTTTCTTATGTTTACATTGTTTGCCATTTCAAGTTTTCTCCATTTTGAACCATTGCTTTACACGTGTGCAATGGCTTAAATTCTCATTGTTCCTCTTTCAAACATGCAAACCAGACCTTTTGCACATGGCTCTTGAATTTCTGCCCTTTGAAAACTTCCTACTGGGCTGAGTTCCAAGGTGCTGGCTTGGGTGTAAAGGGACCCCTGACCATTAGGTCCAGTCGTAACTGACTCTGGGGTTGCGCGATCATCTCACATTATTGGCCGAGGGAGCCAGCGTACAGCTTCCAGGTCATGTGGCCAGCATGACAAAGCCGCTTCTGGCGAACCAGAACAGCGCACGGAAACACCATTTACCTTCCCACTGGAGCGGTACCTATTTATCTACTTGCATTTTGATGTGCTTTCGAACTGCTAGGTTGGCAGGAGCTGGGACCAAGCTGGGACCAAGCAACAGGAGCTCACCCCGTCACAGGGATTCGAATTGCCGACCTTCTGATCAGCAAGCCCTAGGCTCAGTGGTTTAGCCCACAGTGCCACCTGCGTCCTCTGGCTTGGGTGTATACAACCCTATTATACAGCTTGGGACCAGGATACCTGAAATATTGTCTCTCCCCTTATATACCCATTTAATCACTGCATTCTGAAAATATCAATGTATAATACAACTGCAAATACTTGGCAATCATTATTAATTGATTCTATGCAATTTCTCACACCCACCCCCACACATTATTTTCCAATCAAAACTAAATTGTATCAATGCAGCCAAAATATCTTTTGAATCCCCAAGTCATGTGAAAACTTTTTCACAACCCCTCATTTTTGGAATTTGATAGGTGAAAAATTCAACACACCCTAAGTTTGGATTGTTTCTGCCTTTTATATAAGCCAGGCTCCACATATTTTAACTCTCCGTATGTCCAATATTCTATTATTTTGATGTATTTTACCAGGTTTGCGACTGTATAATAGCATTTCCTGTTGGCCTCCACCATAGCATGTGGCCCCCAAGAAATTCACCAGAAGCAAATGAGGTCCTCAACTAGATGAACCTTGGTTCTGGTCTATAAGGCTTTTCTTCACTGGTTTATGCACTGCAAACAGTGAAGGCTGGCCCATCAGGTCACTGCCTTAGCAGCCTCAGTCTGCTCTTAGCTGGCTACCACCTGCCCTGCCTTCTTCCTTACTGCTAGTCCAGAGGGTGGCCCTGGCTGGAGGAGGATGGGCACTAAACTAGAATCAGTTGACTCTGCCTGTCATTTGCTCAATGGCCTCCTTGCCTTTCTCCCTACCAGACCCAATGGGCACCAGCCACTACTGAACACAATAAAACTGGCACATTTCACAGAAATCATAGAATTGCAGAGTTTAGAATACAGGAATCACAGCTAAAGAAACCCTGACCATCCATCCTCTGCTTGAAGACCTCCAAAGAATGAGACTCCAGCATCTTCTGATGGTGAACAGCTCTTACTTTCAAGAAGTTCTTCCTCATGATGCCTTAGCTCATATGTGTAGGCTATGATACCACACAGATGAACACTTAAAAGCAAAAAATAACAACTCAGCTGGACTTTTCTTTCTCCTGGTTTGGGGTCACCTAATTCTAGACGGCCGAGAGGCTGTAATTCCGTTTTGAGCCAATAAGATTGCAGCCAACTGGCATTCCTATGTATGAGGACATGGAAACAGCCATGCAGACAAAACCATCTATTTTTTTTCTAAATAAAGAAATATTTCATGAGAGGTACCAAAGATAAGCTGAGAAAGTGGATCATTTTTCTGACAAAACTGAAAACAAAAGTTTGGGACTCGAGTGGTTTTGGCTCAGCATTCATCTCAGCAGCCGGAGCTTTGGAAATGCCCAAGTTCTGGAGACTTTTGTTAAAATCGCAAGAACTGACAGCCCTGGGATAAATGGGGTGTGGGTAATTGTAATCCATTCCCCACCAAGGAAAAACCTGATCTGTCAAAAAAGCTTGGCACCATCTCCGCTAATAACAATCCTTCACACACTTTGCTAACATAGCAGTAATTTAAGCATGCCTTTCCTCCGAAGCCTCACAATCTCCAGCTTGCTGGTGAATTTGACTGAGAGACATAACAAGCACGCGAGCAGATAAATATATTGCTAGCCAAACTTGTGGTGGCCTCCAGCCTTTTTGTCAGATTCTTTTCGTTATGAAAAGTAAATAGTCTTCTACATTTTCCTCCAGCTCAATCAAATGAAGAAATATTGTCTGCATTTCTTAGCAACATTTTGTGAGGTTTCCAACTTGTTGTAGGAACAACAAAAATCCCGTCTTCAGCCAGGATTCAGAAATGGTTTCTGTTTGGTGAGCCTTCCTGGGATGAGAGATGGCCCACCGGTTGACTCCTAATAAAAAAGGGGAGATGGGAATTTTACTAAAGAATATGCAAAGAGCAGTGTTTGTTAATTGAGAGTTATTAGGAAGAGGGATTGTCTGCCTTTGAGGGATGTGTGGGATGAAGGAGCACTTACGATCCTTTATATCAGGGACACCCAGACTAAGAAACTTAGGTTGCAATAAGAAACCCAGGTAGAGTAAGAAGAAGCAATTCTAACAATAAATACCCAGCAATGCCCTTCAGCTCTCTATATTGGACAAACAAGCCAAACCCTATGCCAAAGGATAAATGGGCATAAATCTGACATCAGGAATCACAAGACAGAGAAACCAATTGGAGAACACTTCAGTCTCCCAGGACATTCTATACAAGATCTCAAAGTAGCTGTCTTATTATAAAGACCTGGCCTGAACAAAGACATTGGATTCTTATCTCATTATACATGATAAAGCTATCTTTAGCCATCTCACCCCTTGCTTTTTCCGGTAAGACAAATTGCAGTTGTTAACAGTCATCAACGAGTTTCCACACCTATCAGTCAAACACCCATCCCCACCACCCTCCTGAGAATACCCCTACCCACCCTCACACTATATATATAAGGGTCTGGAGACTTCTGTTTCAGTGTATCTGAAGAAGTGTGCATGCAAACGAAAGCTCATACCAATGACAAACTTAGTTGGTCTCTAAGGTGCTACTGGAAGGAATAAATACCCAGTTGGCTGAAAACCTCACGAGCTGGCAAAGACTGTGGCTGTGTTTCCACCATTGATTGGTGACAGCTGTGGAGGCAAAGTCAATCTTCCTAAGTGGGTGAAGATGAGGATCGGAGGAATAATGGCTTGCAAACAAGCCTCCCTGTGTTAAGGGAGGCACAGGCTGAGAAAAAAGGCACAAACACAGTGGAGGAACTCCGACTGCATTCTCCGAGACGTCTCACAGAGCAAGCCTTAGATGGGTCATGGTTCTGATCAAATATAGATTTGACCCCCCCCCCCGGGTCCCCTCGCCTGTAATTCAGTCAGAGAGAGAGCACATCTCTGAAATAAATTAATGAACAGAAAACTTGCCCTCTGGTAGATTAAGGGCAATTAATTAGCCAACAGCACTTGACACCATGGTGATGAATCCATGTTGAGTCCCCTAAACCTTCCTGCCCCCCTCCCCTCTTGCTGCATCTCTGCTTCTGTTGGCTTTGGGTGGCGGGGAGGATGACAACTTGTTTTCTGCTCTCTGGATAAGGCTGCCCTCGGGGCTTCAGAGACGCCGGAGCTGTCAGCCCTCCCCTTCCTTATGTAAAGCAGAGCTCTGTCGCCAATTCCATCTCATCAAAAATCTCGCCTGCAGTAGAATTCGCTCAGCTGAGATTTTGCTCTTAGGCAAGATGGCTGCTCCTTCTGTTTTTCCTCAACCTGGAATTTGAGTCAGCCCAACATTCTCTTCCTCTCCCACTGTCACTTGCTCATATATTCACGCATTTAGCACATTTTCCAGTCTCACTCCCTCCCTCCCTCTTTCTCCCTCCCTCTCTCCCTTCTTCCCTCCCCCTCCTTTTTTTATTTATTTATAGACTCTCATCTCCACACATCGGTTCTAGAATATTCTAGGGCATTAAGGGAATTTGCTAATGGAGCATTGGAAATTGCGTTTAGAGCTAATGAAATATAGAAAATGCCGCAGCAAATTGGGCACTGGGAGAGAGAGAGAGAGAGAGAGAGAGAGAGAGAGAGAGAGAGAGAGAGAGAGAAGAAAGTAAACAATTAAATGATCACAACACCAAGGGCTCTGTGTTTGGCTCTTGTTACCAATTGTGGAAGAGATCTGCAAATTAGTGCAAATCACTCCCTGAAAACATTTGCTTAATGTACAGCCAGCGTCAGAAAAGCAAACAATGTTAGGGATTATGTGGTGAAAGGGGGCAGGAGTGTTGTCATAAATTGGACTATTGGCCTATATTGGCAGTGTGCTTCTATTTTGGTGATTATTCATAGTTTATGACATTTCACCACAAGAGCAGTGGAATAGATAGCACAAGCACACACAAATACACGTGTTTCATAGAACAGCAGGCAAAAAAAAAGTAAAATTAGCTGCAAGGGGGGGAAAGGTGTTCCCTGAACTTCAGAGGAGGCAAAGGGGGCCTGGCCCTTGACCGTGCATGTCAGCCCCTTAGTGACTGATTTCAGCAGTATGATTTGCCTGAAATTGGGTGGAGGCTGAGCAGATGGGACTTGTCGAATTCATTTTAGGACCATCTAGTCCAGGCATCCCCAAACTTCGGCCCTCCAGGTGTTTTGGACTACAATTCCCATCTTCCCCGACTACTAGTCCTGTTAGCTAGGGATCATGGGAGTTGTAGGCCAAAACATCTGGAGGGCCGCAGTTTGGGGATGCCTGATCTAGTCCATACTTTGAGCATAGAAGTGGCAAAACAAAAGCAAAAGCAAAACAAAAACCCAAAACAATAGGCTAATCTGCTGTTTGTGCCATTTTAGCCTGGTGTTCAAGCAAATGTGTGAGGGCATGAATTAGGTAGTGGGTGTGAGATTGTACGCATGTCCCTGCGTGCGCTGGTTCTGCCCCAATATCCCCACATTCACTGGCTCCGACTCCTCCAATTCCAACGGCCATCATTTTTGCATGAGGGTCCGAAGGGAAGTCAGCCAAATGTCTTTTGAGGCTGTCTTGCCAACGTGAGGCTACACTCCTGAACGTGGGGAAGCTTCAAGGCACAACTGGCTGAAGAACTGACCTCCCCGCTGAATGAATGGAGGCCAAGAGTGGGTGGTGCCAGGACATGTGACCTCTAAATCTTTTCTGCCTCTATACAGCTCACGAGGGCTATCGCTGAGTCCACAATAGCACTGTTGGGTTGCATTTATTACCTGCTGGATGTGTACATTCATATATTGCTTGAATCCCCCAATGTTCAGTTGTTGAGCTGTGGTACTCCATGCCCACTCCCTGCAGGGATTGACCGTGTGTCCCGTGTTCCCCTTGGGAACATGATTTCACAGTCGAGCCATCTCTACCTCTACCTGCCCCATACTCATAGCTGCCAAGTCTCCCGTATTCCCCGGGAAACCCCCGTTTTTCCAGCCGTTCCCAGCTTTTTTGTTTTTCCCCGGTTTACTTACCGGCCGGGGGGGGGGGGGGCTCCTTCTGTGCATGTCTGGAGTCTCTGGACACGCACAGAAGCGATTTCTGGCACGGCGGCCATTTTGGAACTGGGCGGAACATGCTCAGAAGCGACTTTTGATGCTGCTCTGCCCAGTTCGTAATGGCCACAGCGTGACTTCCGGCATGGCGGCCATTTTGGAACTGGGCAGAGCATGCTCAGAAGCGACTTCCAGTGCTGCTCTACCCAGTTCCAAAATGGCGGCAGCGCTACTTCTGGTCTGCCGTTCCCTTATTTTTCCGCCAGGAACCTGGCAGGTATGCCCATACTTAATGTTCAATACATGGCAAAATGGGTGGCGAAATGGCCTCACAGGCCAAATAGGGAGCCTTGGCCAGGTCTAATTGGGTCTGCAGGTTGGAGGCTCTCCTCCACCCCTTCTCTACACAGAGTAGGCCCTTCCAGCTAGAGATGGAAGGGACTGACGGCCTACTCCATGTACAACATGCATTCAACACCTAGCACTAGGGTAGCAAACATGGTTCTCTCCAGACATTGTTGGGATCCAACTCCTGTCGGCCCCAGCCAACACAGAGATGGTGAGGGATGGTGGGAGTTGTAGTCCAGGAACATTTTGAGGATGCCATGTTGGCTACTTCTGCCATAGGCAAATGATGGCTGCAAGCAGTGCTTCCCCCCCCCCCCCAGCCACAGCATGCCATAACTCACCTCTCAGGTGGGCCCCGTTATGGCGTGGCACTCTCCCTAACAGCTTTACATACTTTACATACTTCTGAGAGGCCTCAAATGAGCATTTCAAGTCAAAACGGAAGCTGGCCAGCTTGTGCAAGTCTACACCTTTTTTAAAAAAGATCTATGACTCCACCTAGCTCCTAGCTGCTCCAAGCCGCAATTGGTCAAGCTACGGGGTGGGGCCAATTTGTATTTCCTTTTCTTCAATCCATCTCCCATGTAGCAGCAGTAGGCTTTAAGCTTTCCAGCCAAGCCTCTACCATTGCACACACACACGTTTGCATGAGGACCCTTCCAAGCTGCCTTAGCCATCCGCCTGATCTAAGAGAATGAGGGAGGCCGGGATGCATTTATTTGACCTGCACCAGAACCATGGGAGACCCCCAAACCAGCTAGGAAAACACCTTGCCGTAGTTTTTAGCACCTCCATGGGCGATGAGTGTGGCTGCTGTCAAACTGGCATCTGGCGACTTACTATAAGAAACTCGCGGTGAGTTCCAGCACCTATTTTCCTTGCAAAATTGCACTGGCCGCAAGCGTAAGAAAAGTAGTGTGTCTCGAAGCTCCACCAAATTCTTCTACCACCAAGTCTCCCCAGTCTGCTGAATGACAGCCAGCTCACAATGCACATGCGAGGCTGCGAGGGGGAAGCGCCGCATGTCACCCCTGTTTTCTTCCAATGTGCTTGTTTTGTGTTTGGGTATGTGCGTATCCGAGGCCGGGCGCTCAGATGCTTTGTTGCATTATGTTAATTCCTCGGCAGTGCAATCAAATTCATGTCGTAATTAAAGCTGTCAGTTGGAAGGCAAACCAATGGCTGCAAAAACACAGCATAACAAATGAAGTGAAAGGCTTCTGCATGTAGCTATACAATGCTTCGCCAGGCATGAAATTAAATAAGTAATTTGATGTTGACATCAGAAATTGAAATGATACCCACTGTTCCTTCATTCTGTCAGACCTGCATAAACAATGGCCAGAACAAACAGGAGCAGCGCAAGTCGCTTCCCCGCCCTGATCCCTCTCGTAATTCACAATATATATGCAAAAGCAGTACAGCAGGCCCACTAAGACCTGAAGGGTGTAATTTCTATGGGTTCTTGATGAGCTGCTGAATACAGGAGAGCTGCTTCTTTTGCATCCCAGGGCCAAAACACTCCTCACTTTAAAACAGCACAATAGCCGAAAGCCTATTGAAATTTGACTGGATTGGATGTTATTTGCCGACTCATCTGTGTTTCCTGTTCCGCTTGTGGGTGCTTGAATCAACCATCGTGTGTGTGTGTGCGGGGGGAGTTGTTTTGCTTGTGGTCGGATGAGAAACGCCCCAATTCGCCCACAAACCAAAACATAATTATCATACGAAACCGACGCTTCTCTGAATTTTTGCACCGCCGTTTTCCAGGCAAATAAAAAAAAAAGGCACATATTAAGGTGAAAGTGTGCCTAAATAATGCATACATTATTATTTTTTAAAAAAAAAACCCATAGAAAGATGCACCATATTAGTCAAAGGCTACATACAAAAATATGTGCATGTTAGGAGAAGTTCACACTAAACAGCTGAAAACACCTGTCATTAAAATTGCATGTTAGAGTGAATTTCTCCCAATATATATACGGCCTCGGTCCTGTATACCTGAAGGAGCGTCTCCACCCCCACCATTCAGCCCGGACACTGAGATCCAGCACCGAGGGCCTTCAGGCGGTTCCCTCATTGCGAGAAGTGAGGTTACAGGGAACCAGACAGAGGGCCTTCTCGGTAGTGGCACCCGCCCTGTGGAACGCCCTCCCAGTAGATGTCAAGGAAATAAGCAACTATTTTACTTTTAGAAGACAACTGAAGGCGGCCCTGTTTAGGGAAGTTTTTAATGTTTAATGCTGTACTGTTTTAATATTCGGTTGGAAGCCAGATGGGCGGGGTATAAATATTATATATATATATATATGGTGTGACTAATAGACACACCTTTTCAAGTAACTGGGAGCCAGTGTGGTGTGGGGGTTATAGCATTAGGCTAGGACCAGGGAGACCCAGGCTCAAATCCTCACTGAGCCAGGATACTCACCGAGCGACCTTGGACCAGTTACGCTCTGTCAGCCTAACCAACCTTACTGGTTTGTTGTGAAGATAAAACAGGAGAGGGGGAGAACTGTGCATGCCACCTTGAAAGATGGGATGTAAACATAGTCATATTGTTTCCCCTGACAGGATACACTTTTTGTATGCTAATTTCACTAATCTCTGCATTTCTGCACAGATTGGGAAATGGTGTACCATAATTTGGACAGGTGCACATTTGGAAGGACAGCTGTGTTTCACTTCACGTGTTGGTTTGGGAAGTGTGAATTAGGTACTTGCTCATTAAAATGCAAACAGAATCATATCTGCACTGATGAAGAGCTGTGCGCCACATAGTAAAATGTGTTCTGATCCTCTTAACACCTCAGGGCAGCTAATTGGGATCTCAACTTGCAGTGAAATGGTCCACTTCTAATGTTCTGTCCCCTTAAGTCTGATTCATGCTAGTGAGGGACCACTTGCCTTTTCGTGCCATCTCTGGGGATTCATGGGGAGACACCTCATGGTGAACCATTGCAACCAAGCCGCCACTATTGCTTCTCTCTCTCTCTCTCTCTCTCTCTCTCTCTCTCTCTCTCTCTCTCTCTCTCTCTCTCTCTCTCTCCCTCTCCCTCTCCCTCTCCCTCTCCCTCTCCCTCTCCCTCTCCCTCTCCCTCTCCCTCTCCCTCTCCCTCTCTCTCTCTCTCTCTCCCCCCCTCTCTCTCCCTCACTCCCTCCCTCCCTCCCTCCTGCTGCAATTGGAAAATGCTTTAAAGAACACCATATCCCCAAACACTTGGGAAGAGTATTCCAAACCCATAGCCAGCCTTAAAGTTCAGAACCCTGCAAAAATATGTAGGAGGCATTTTATCTGGTCTTCTGGCAGTTCCCTCGCTGCGAGAAGTGAAGTTACAGGGAAGAAGCCAGAGGGCCTTCTTGGTAGTGGCACCCTCCCTGTGGAACGCCCTCCCACTAGATGTCAAGGAAATGAAGAACTATATTACTTTTAGAAAACATCTGCAATGGGAGGCTTTTAATGTTTTGGGGTTTACTATGTTTTTATATATACTGTAAGCTGCCCAGAGTGGCTGGTGAAACCCAGCCAGATGGGTGGGAAATAATAATAATAATAATAATAATAATAATAATAATAATAATAATAATAATAATAATAATGTCGTACCTCAGCTCCTGAACACCTTGTGAGTCAAACGTTTTGGCTCCTGAACAATTGGAAACCAGAATTGAGTGTTCTGGTTTTGGAACATTCTTTCGGAAGCTGAACATCTGACAAGGCTTCTACAGCTTCCGATTGGCTACAGGAGCTTCCTGCAGCCAATCAGAAGCCATTCTTTGAAAGTTGAAGGTTTCGGGAGTCAAACAGACTTCTGGAACGGATTCTGTTCGACTCTGAAGTACGACTGTAGTCTGCAGGCCTTGTAAGACAAAATTATCAACTGTTTTCATTTAATTCTTATTTTTGCAGGTGTACCACAACCTCGGTACATCTAAAAATGTTCACAGAACTGCTGTAACAAATGTTTTCTTGTCTTTGGTGCCACAAAATGTAATGCAAGTTTATCTAAATTCTAGTAATGTATTTATGATAACTTATAGCAGTGTTTCCCAAACTTGAGTCTTCAGCTGTTTTTGGACTACAACTCCTATCATCCCTAGCTAGCAGGATCAGTGATCATGAATTATGGGAACTGTAGTCCAAAACAGCTGGAGAACCAAGTTTGGGGGAAAAATGACTTAAAGCAACAAGATTGGCTTTATGTTCATATCATTCATTGACCATAGCTGTGGACCTAAAACACCAGCATGGTGTAGTGGTTAGAGTGTTGGACTAAGACCTCTGAAACTGGGGTCCTGATCTGCACTCAGGCTTGAAGCTCACTGGGTGACCTTCGACCAGTCATTGTCTCTCAGTCTACCCTACCTCACAGAGTTGTTGAAAGGACAAAATGGAGAGGGAGGAGAACCATGTATGCCATATTCTTGCTCCTTGGAGGAGAAGTAGGATATACAGTGGTACCTTGGTTTTTGAGCATCTCGGAAGCCGAACATTTCGGTATTCAAACACCAAAATCCTGGAAGTAATTGCTTCCATTTTCGAATGCACCTCGGAAGTTGAATGGCTTCTGTTGCATGTTTTTCAATTTTTCCAATTGAACTTGCAGCCAGCCCTTTGCGCCTTGGTTTTCAAACGGTCTTGCGGAACGGATTACATTCGAGAACCGAGGTAGCACTGTAACTTTAATAGACACATTAATAAAATAAAACAAAACTGACCTTAAGTGAGAAAAACAACTTTTGACTCTTGCTGTTCTCCTTGGAATTGCCAGTGCAGCCCCAACCAAATATGCAGAAGCCTATTTTGTGAGTTCACCTGCAGAATGGACCAGTGATGGTCTTTCTCTAATAAGGGAGAGAACTCATGCCAACTCATGCTCATTTTAAATTTTCAAGCTTTCCCCCCCAGATTTCACATGGTAGATTCAAATTGTCCACTAACAACTTTCAGCACCCTTAATGAACTACAAATCCCAGGATTCTTGGGGGGCTCCTGTGATGGTTTAAAATGGTGTGATAGTGCTTAAAATGTGCAGATGGGGCCTATGAAAACCAACTGAGCTAACTTTGGGGAATAAGTTGACAAGCAAACTCAGATGTTGCAAAAGAAAATAAGGAAAGAAGTGACATCCATTCATCCAAACCCACGGGGTCTTTTCCCCCTTGAATGCTGTTCATCTAGGGATTCTCAGCCACCCCCATCTCCCACTTGCTCTCATATCCTGCCTGCCCCTTCCCTGCCACAAAGCTAAGTAGCTGGAGTCCAGGGCATCGAATGCCAGCATGTCATGGAGGTTGGTTGATGTGTGTCTATTTAGTCTCAGCATAGGCCGAAATGCCATCATTAATTCATTACCCAGCTGCCTGTCAAATAAATTGGCAATTACACCCACCGCTGGAGTCTGGGTTTTCAGTAAATAGCATGTTACTTTCGGCGAGCTGTTGAGAAATGTAAAAAAAGGGGGTGGAGGAAAGAGTAAGGTGAGGGAAGTGTGTTTGTTTCACTAGCGGATGACAAGGGGCAAACAGTGTTGTGTTGATGAGAAACTTGATTTATTTATTTAAAAAGAGCTGGTGATGAAAGATGCAGGTTTGGAACATGGTAAAAAAGAAGACAAACAAAAGAAGAAGAAGAAGAAGAAGAAGAAGAGAGGGAGAGAGAGGTCTCTGATGTATCTATTTTGTTTTCTCTTCCAGAGCTCAGCCCCATCCAGCTTGGGAACAGGCTACTTCGTAAGTGGATTTCAACTTTTTAGATGGATGTTTTGGTATGGTGTAGGAGATGTCTATACACAAATTCAAGTCAAATCATCAATGCCATAAATATAACCACATATTCTTTCATTGAGTCTTCTGTGAGACCTGGGGGTGGGGGTCAAGTATTTATGTTTCTGTTATTGATCTTGCTTACCTCTCCGACGTTCAACAGAACTGAAATAAAATAAATGGAATGGAATGTGAACCTGATGGATTTTGGCCAACTGTTTAAGTACCTGCAAATACATGGTGGTGGAACAACAGGGCTGCAACCTTCCTAACACTTGTGAATTCAGTCTCTTGTTCCCTCCCAAACTCCTTTTGGGGGTCTGTGCCCCCTCTATTGCCTGGCCCACCACTGCCCAGGTTCCTTGCTGTTTTCCCTCAGAACCACACACCCCCTTTCTTATACCTCTACCCAAATGTCTATACTTTTCAGCTAGTGTCTCTGCAACATTTTGTCTCCAGCTCTGCCCCTACTTATCTGCGGTTTGTTGTTTTTGCTTCCTTTTTTACTGCCAGGAGTATCTCTGGCATATTGTCTAGCTTACCCCTCAAAACAACTTGCTCTTCCTGACCCAGCTGGAACCCGAGACACTCATCTCACTTTCCTCCAAACTTCCCTGAGGGCAGAAGGGTGGCTTTTTTTGGGGGGGGGTCTTGTTTCCTTTAACTGCATTAGTCTTTATAATGTTTTGACTCTGCTATTTTTGTACTAGCCAAAGCTGCCATAGCTCAAATAAGATGCTTTGGTTATAATTGTCAAGTGTGTGGATGCCAGTAGTTCTGGTTACAGGTAGGTAGCCGTGTTGGTCTGGGTCGAAGTAAAATAAAAAAATTCTTTCAGTAGCAGTAGTTTTGGGTTTTTTTTATGCCAGTAGTTTTGGGTTTTTTTTATGCCAGTAGTTTTGGGGTTTTTTTTATGCTTCACAGAATTTTGGTTTAAGTCAGTTTCCCCCCACCCGCACCAGCTTCCCCCAAACTCACTCTTTTTATTTTTTTAAAAAAATGTATGTATATTTTTAAAAATGTGTGATTTTGCCTTGGTTTGCAATGTATACCAGATGTGGAATGCAACAGCAGGCTGTGTGTGCCTCTCTGTTGGGAGAATATACCAACATGGTACAGTGGGCATTCTGTTCTGGAAAACGTGGCTATTGTATTCTTGGAGTCCTGAAAAACATAAATGTGAAATGTTATTATGATGAAGTCTCACCTTCAAAAATGTCAGCGGCATGGGTATATCAGTGAAACCTTTGTCGGTTGTTGGCAGTGTCTTCTCAAATGGGAATATTTAGAACAGCTTTTTTCCTTGCTGTCATATATACCTGTGCACATTTTTGGGGTGGGGTATGCAGACCCTTGGGAATGGATTGGGTGATCTCAGCAGCTCCCACCTCATCTCTTGTTTTGCTCCCTATCCATATAAAACCAAGGAAACAAGCACTCGGTCTGAGCCCATTTCTAGGGCCCTTGTGAAATGCTTCCCCTCCATTTTGCCCACCCCCACCTCCCATTTGCAGATGTCGAAAGTGGGAGAGGAGTAAAAAGATTTTGGGGGCACGCTTACTGTTGTTCATTGGACGTTGTCGGTGTTTTCTCTTTTTAAAAACTTTGTTTTAGAAGGGAGAGTGACGCAAAGTTAAGCAGTGAGCTTCATGGCTGAGAGGTAGGGCCTGGGTCTTCTACTCCAGCACCATAACCGCTGCACTCTGCTGCCTTTCAGTACTGTTGGCAGCAGTACTGTAGAGCAGACATGTCCAATGCGAGAGGAGAGGAAAGTGGGGTGTGGGGTGCCGATGTTCCGCATTTGGGATGAGGCTGGATAAAAGGAGAGTGCCTTTCCTTCCTCCTCCATACAGAGCAGTCAATCAGCTGTCGACTCCATTGGGGTGATATGTAGAAGAAGGCGATGGAATCAACCATGATTCCATGCTAAGGAAAAAAGGGGTTTTTCCTGGCCACCACCAACGCCTTAACCCTCACCCCTAAAGTGAAGAAGTTGAAGAATGACAATGGGAGGGTGGTGGTAGATCAGTGCTAGGTTTTGAAACTGTATAGTAGATCACAGCCTATTTGAAGTTGGACATGCCTGCTGTAGAGGAAGTCAAAGCCAGGAAACCAGGCATAGCTTCAGGTTTCTGTAGTATGTAAGTAAAACTGTATTGAAACTCTTTCTGAAGCCTTTTGTCCATGTAGCATCCACCTGCCCAGTTTATGTTCATTGGGCAACACTAGCTTCTAACCTTCAATCTTCTGACTTGTTCTAATATGAGAACCAGGTGGGAGACAAACAATGTTAGGAACAAAGAGGGTATCAAGATATCATGTACTGGGAACTTGTTTTTATTTCTTCCTCTGCAAGGATCAGCCTCAGACCTAGGAACAGAAGAAGCTGCCTTCTACTAAATCAGACCATTAGTCCATCTAGCTTTGTACTGTCTATGCTGATTGGTGGTGGGCTTCCAAGGTTCTGACTCTAGGAGTCTCTTCCAGCCATACCTGAATATGCCTGGGACCTTGTGCATGCCAGGCAGATGCCCTACCACCGAGCTACAACCCTTCCTTGCCATTCATTGGCTAAGCCAGGGGTGGGGAACCTGTGGCACTCCAGATGTTGCAAGATTACAGCTCCCATCAACCATGGGCACCAGCCATGTTTGCTGGGACTGAATGGAGACAGAATCATAAAATCAGAGAACTGTAAAGATGGAAGGGATCCCAAAAGTCGTCTAGTTCAACAGCACCACCTGTAATGCAGGAGTCACAGCTGAAGAATCCCACCCAACAGATGGCCACCCAACCTTTGCTAAAGCAACTCCAATGAAGGAGAGTCCACCACCTGCAAAGGGAGTCTGTTCCACTATCAAACATCTCTTACCGTCAGAAAGTTTAGTTGGAATCTCCTTTCTTGTCCTTTGAATCCATTGGTTTCAGTCCTACCCTCTAGAGCAGCAGAAAACAAACTTGCTCAAACTTCCATTAGGAATTAGGAATAATTTATTGGCCAAGTACCAACATACTTGGAATTTTGCTTCGGCTACATTGCAATGTGAACGTACCTTATACAAACACTGTTCCACTCACAATACAATAGCACAGCAAAGGAACCCCACCCATAACTGGCCTCCCCTTCCGCTACACAACTACAAATTTAACAATTTGATGGCACATGGGGAAAAAACTGTTCCTGTGCCTACCTGTTTTTGTGTATAGAGTCCTGTAGCGACGTCCAGATGAAAGTAAATCAAACAGATGATGACCGGGATGCAAGGATCTGCGACAATTCACTCTGCTCTCTTCCTAGCTCAGATACCATAAAGTGTCTCTATTGAAGGCAAACTAGCACCAATTACCCTTTCTGCAATTCTTACTGCTCATTGGAGCCTTTTCTTGTCCATCTTGGAGGCTGTGCCATAGGCTGTCCTACCCCCCTAGAGCAGCAGAAAACAAGCTTGCTCAAACTTCCTTGTGACAACCCTTTAGATATTTGGAAATGGCTATTCTATCTCCTCTCAGTCTTCTCTTCTTCAGGCTAAACATCCCCAACTCCTGCAACCAATTACATCCTGAGGACCACAGGTTTTCTACCCCTGGGCTTAGCTATCCACTCATTCACGTCAACACCCTTGGGTGCTCTTCTTTGTCACATTTACATCTTTCCCGTCTACAGCCATGGCACCTACCTATAGACACTTAACTGGCTTCCTAGTCCTTCCTTCTTTGGTTTTTGCCAAAATGTCAACAGCCTCCTTTAGACCGACTCCCTCTGTACCGTTCGTCTCCTTCACAACAACACCTCTTCCACAACAGCCATCCACCCGTCTGTCATCAGTTACTGAGGAAAATAAACTTTTTTAGCATCCTGGGCATGGTGCACACCTCCTGAAAACAAGACGAGGTGTCAATAGCTGCAGCTGTCATGAAATCTGCAGACCGCTCAAGCTGTCAATAACAGACAGGCTGTGTGCTAACAACGTGGCACTGTCTTTTCTTTTCCCACCCCTGCTGCCGTTTCCCAAAGCATGGGCCACTTTGTGTGAGCGCAGGCAGGCTGGCTCTTTCTCTATATCCATCTCTCATCCCTACTCCTTCCCTTCCCTTCCCCCATACGGTAGGAATTCACATCTTCACTCTTGGGAGATCATGGTGCCTTTCAGTACTCTTGGTTTCTCATGCTTTGAATCTTAAATTCAGTTCTCTACATTTTGTCATCTATATATACCTTTTAAAAAAAAACCATCATTTTAGTGTGAATTTCTCACAATAAAAACATTTTTTATAAGGAATTTCTCCTAGAATGTTATTTTCATTTTTATGCACATTTCACCCTAATCTAGCCATCGGTTGGTTGGTGAACTGCATTGCAAACTTTGGGTACGTGCAAATTTTGAAGGCTAGCTGCGTTTCGGTTCCCACATGGTTTCAGAAAGGGTGGATTTGGTAGTTTGGGCTTCAAACGCAACCCGAATCAAATTTCGCCCTCGTTTTTAAATCTCAGATTTAGTATGTGTAGTTTGCAGAGCATTTCCACGTATAATCGTCCTATTCCAAATGCAGGGTGAAATAAGTCTGCCCATCACTGTTTGCACTGGGCTCCACCACACTGGCTTCCCTGTGCACATCTGAATATATGCACACCCAACATAATCCAGTCACAATTTGAAGACTTAGAAGTCCTGTTGATTTTACGAGGAGAGCTTTGCACATGCTTAAAGCTATCTGCTCTATCTTCTTGCACCATCAAATGGGGGGTCAGCTGCCACACCCCTCTTCTTCTGAGAAGAAGCCTGGAGTAGATTCTTCCAACCGTGGACTTGTAAACCAAATGTCGGGATGCTGTCAGTGGCTCCCGGCTGGTTGCCCAGGAAAGTATAAAGACAAGGAAAAGTTTCTTACAGTCCTTTTTTATTTCAATCTTTACAGAGAGAGGCTATAGAACCTCACCTCTTGGATAGTGGTGTTATCCCAAGTGAATCTCCACCCCCTTCTCTCCCACTTCCTCATTCATCATTCTCATCGTCTCCTCTATGGGTGCTGCTACCGTGTTTCCCCCTTTTTAAGACACCGTCTTATAACTTTTTTTACTCAAAAAAACAGACGGTGTCTTATTTTCAGGGGATGTCTTGTACCTTAAGGCCTCCTCGGAAGGGCCAGGCCACTGGCTCGGGGTGCTGCTGGGCGCTCTGCACGGCACCGAGGCGGCAGGCTGCTGGCTCGGCGCTCCGCCCAGCGCTGCTGGGCGCTCCGGGCGCTCGGCGCTGCAGACCGCCGGTTCCGGCGGCGGGGGGCAGGCCTCAGGCAGCTCTCCCCCCAAAAGAAGAGGCCAGGCGCTGCAAGGCGCTCCGAGCGCTTGGCGCTTCGGAGCGCTCCGCTATGCAGCCGCCGCTTCCGGCGGCGGGGGGCAGGCCTCGGGCAGCTCACCCCCCAAAAGAAGAGGCCAGGCGCTGCACAGCCCTCCGAGCGCTTGGCGCTTCGGAGCGCTCCGCTCTGCAGCCGCCGGCCTCGGGCAGCCAAACAAAAAGAGAAGAGACCAGGCGCTGCAGGGCGCTCCGAGCGCTCGGCGCTTCGGAGTGCTCCGCTCTGCAGCCGCCGGTTCCGGCGGCGGGGCGGCAGGCCTCGGGCAGCTCCTCCCCCCCAAAAAAAGAAGAGGCCAGGCGCTGCAGGGCGCTCCGAGCGCTCAGCACTTCGGAGCGCTCTGCTCTGCAGCCGCCGGTTCCGGCGGCGGGGCGGCAGGCCTCGGGCAGCTCCTCCCCCCCCCAAAAGAAGAGGCCAGGCGCTGCAGGGCGCTCCGAGCGCTCGGCGCTTCGGAGCGCTCCGCTCTGCAGCCGCCGGTTACAGCGGCGGGGCGGCAGGCCTCGGGCAGCTCCTCCCCCCCCCAAAAGAAGAGGCCAGGCGCTGCAGGGCGCTCCGAGCGCTCGACGCTTCGGAGCGCTCCGCTCTGCAGCCGCCGGTTACAGCGGCGGGGCGGCAGGCCTCAGGCAGCTCCCCCCCCCGCAAAAGAAGAAGCCAGGCGCTGCAGGGCGCTCCGAGCGCTCGCTGCTTCGGAGCGCTCCGCTCTGCAGCCGCCGGTTCCGGTGGCAGGGCGGCAGGCCTCGGGCAGCCCAAAAAAAAGAAAAGAAAAGAGGCCAGGCGCTGCAGGGCGCTCCATGCGTTCACTGCAGCAACAGCAGCCGGTTCCAGGCCCCTCTGGCTGGCTGGGGCGCTCGGCGGTCTCGCATGGAGGTATGTCTTATTTTCGGGGGGTGTCTTAGATTTCACTAATGCTAAAAAATGCTGCCATGGCTTACTTTCTGACTACGTCTTAAAAAAGGGGAAACACGGTACATGTCCTCTGTCTTTGAGCTCTTTGCTCTCCTACTTTTAAGGCTCGCCAGGTTCTGGGAGATGGAGGGTCTGGAATGCTTTCTAATGACAACGTGTCAGCTGGGTGTTCTTCTGGCTCTCCCATAATTTCCCAACTTCCCCCCTCATCCGCCTCTCAGCTGCGACCTCCCTCAAACCCTTGTTGTAAATCTATACTGTCTTTTCCCCCCTCTTCCCTGGAAGGGTCTGGATGGGGAGGTGTATCCACCATTCCTCCTCTGCCCAGTCTCTGACCCCAATAAGGAAGAGGTGCTTGCCAGTCTCCTTAAGCTGGCTGTGCCCCCACTCATCCTTCTTATTTGTAGCACCCACCTCCCCTCACTTTACACGGCGGGCATTGCTAGTCAGTCACCTATTTGGGGGCCGAGTAGGAATTTGGTGTGGGGAGTCCGTGGACACTTGACAGTGGGGCCACAGTGTGCATGTCAAGTTCACATATCCAAGGGTCACATAGCAAGGAGGGAGAATTTCTTTCTAACTCCTTGCTTTGTGGCCACATTTTGCAGCTGTAAACATGTCCAGGAGATTAAAAAAAAGAGGATTCCATCATTTCTTATTGGATAACTCACCTGCCTGGACTCCAGTGATTTGGCTAACCTGTTTACTTGGGCTACGCGGATCCCCTAATTTGTTATATTTAATAAATATAACTCTTTTACCATCGACTTTGCCCCTCGAGTCTTCTTTATGGGTGTGCTGATAATGCCTTCATTTTTATTATTTTATTTATTTTACATTTCTCCCCCGGCTTTCTTCCACAATGGAACCTGAGCTAGCGTTAGTATATCAACACACCATTTTCAAGCCTCTCTCTTTTGAAAGGCTGTGATATAAACAAGTGTGGGTAGGCATTTTTTATTTTTTTTAAGTCTGTGGTAACACCAATTGAGCGGAGGAGAATGACGGTCACTATTGTGTATTAGTTTGGAAACATGCCCTCGTGTGTGTTTAGACAACCCGAATAGTAGCTGCTGCTTTTGATGTTGTGATTACCCAAAGATATGTACAAAGTGTAAATCACTATGTACTAAAGAGCGCAGCGAAAAAACAGCCCCCTTGTGCATTTCAAAGGCTATGTGTGGATATAGCTTAGGCTGCATTCACACGGGAGTTTATTCCGGTTTCCTGACATTTCTGTGACTTATTTTCTGCATTATATCTGAACTTTCACATTATATAAAAGCCATTTCCAGAAACAAGAGTGGAATATAATGCAAGTCTAGCACTCATTTGCAGGTTATCTGCAAATGTGTGTTTTTCTGGAAGCAAAACAACACAGAAATGAGCACTAAATTTGTGCTATATTCAGGAAGTGGCTTTTCATTTATGTTGTTGCTGGCATCCGTCTGTCTCGAGAGACACTGGAGTGTACCTCCAGGGGTGAAGCCAAACGTCTGGAGAATCACAGTGCCTGCTGTGGCTGCAGAGGCCAGTAACTCATAATTGCTGCCTCCCGCATTAGAAGCACCAAAGTGATCTCTCAGCAGTATGTATAGAGGTCTTGGACTGCCCAGGCAACAAGACCCTATGCTTTGCCTTGCTGACGTGGTCCAAAGAAAAGGAGACCAATACATTTGGCACCAGCTTAGCTGCAGGAGTTGCTGGAAGGAGGCATACATGGGGCCATGCAATGGTCTCAGGGACTCCACTCTGGATTTGTGCAGGGTATACTCCTTATCAAACATACAACAAGAACCCAGGTTACAAATGGCAAATTCAGAAATACAATAGCGTAAACCGGCCGATATTCTCACTTACCAATTTATAGACATATAACACCAAATGACAAAATCATGCACACAAGAATATGTAACATTCAAACATCATAGAAAAACGTATGACGAGATTCAGTCCAAATATCAGTCCAAAAAGTATCAAGTGAGTAGAATGCTGTCTATTATAAAGGAATATTATAAAGGAATACATATTACATATTCCTTTATAATAGACAGCATTCTACTCACTGAAGAAGCCAGTTCCGGCGAAACAAGGTATTTTTCTCCTAAAATAAGTTTTTCTTCTAAAATAAGCCATACCCGGAAAATAAATCATACCCCGAAAAAGCCATAGTGATAGGCAGTTTAACCTTGTGGGTTAAACTGTACCATACTTAATAATAATAAAAAGACATCCCCTGAAAATAAGCCACTGTGTGTTTTTTTGAGGAAAAATAAATATAAGACGGTGTCTTATTTTTGGAGAAACACGGTAACCAGGGTAATCTTGTCATCTTATCTATGAATGCGATACAGTGTGTTTGATTTCTTGAAGACAACGACTGCTATCCGATTTCAAGTTGCGCAGTTTCTGTGGCTCTGCTACTTGAGTGTCTCAATCGGGATATAAGTGTATGAATAAATAGCCTATCCGGGCTCTTGCCATTTAATTTTCTTTGAAGAAGAAAATACGTCAGAGAAGGTAAGATTATCAGTCTATGAATGGTAGCCCTTGCATCAGAACTTAGGCCTGCGCTAAACAAAATAAGAAGAAAATGGAGGGAGGGGAGGATGAATCAAATATCTGGAAGAATGAGTGAGTATTTATAAGTTGCACAGAAATTCTCACAATATCTGTTATCTGACTACAGTAATCCAATTGCAGGCAAACTGGAATTTTTTGCATCCATGTATCATTAGCATTCAAACACGAATTTTGGAAAAAAAAGCAGTCATTACTGTCAAGAAGGAAACATATATTTCGGACTGGAATATTTCCTGCTGAGTAATCACAGTGAATTTGGTAAAGAGCCATTTTATCTTTAGCATGTTGCTGCTGCTGCTTACTGCTACTATAATGGCATGATATAGAAATGAATCAGCCAAATGCATCATTTTTTGTTTCATTTCCCCCCCTGTCAAGATGAAATGCATAGCCTCCGATGGAAATAGGGACATCCTATTCCTTAATAATAATAATTTTATTATTTATTCCTCACCCATCTGATTGGGTTGCCCCAACCACCTGGACAGCTTCCAATATATATAAAAACAAACTGTCCCGGTTTCTGATTTGATCCCAGAATGTCCTGCTTTCCCTAGATGTCCCTATTTTCATTGGAGAAATGTTGAGGTTATGGAGTTGTGCAACCCCCAAACCAAGGTGTCAGGGGTCTTTGCGGCTACTCTTGAGTAAAGACGCTCCACGCCTGCTTGTCTTAAAGTGTTTATTATGGTGCATTCTATTTGCAGTGCAAAGTCTATGGAGAACATGTCTGCTTAGTCTGAGTCAGAACCTCGCAATGGCTTCTTTCTGTTTCGTGCCCAACATAACAGTTTGGGGACGCCAAAGCGCCTCCCCCTTGTACTACGGGGTGCCGTTTGCCTCAATTTAGGCTTCGGGGGAAAGGGCCGCCCTTCTGACTGCCTTCCCTGCCTTTCCGGCCCCTCTTCCTCCCTCTCTGCTCGGAGTGGAGGCTCTTTGACTCTGCCCGAGCCCTGTCCCTCACTCTCTGCTTCTTGCCTCCTGTAATCTGATCCGCTGCTAGACTTACTGCTATGAGAGGAACTCGATCAGATTAGTTGAGGCTGTTCCCTATAAGCCTTCCCCCTTACACAAGGAGATGAGTAACTATACAACCTTTAGAAGACATTTGAAGGCAGCCCTGTAGAGGGAAGTTGTTTAATGTTTAATAGTGTGTTATGTTTTTATATATGTTGGTTAGCCACCCGGAGTGGCTTAGGAGATCCAGTCAGATGGGTGGGGTATAAATACTACTGCTACTCCCAGGCATGGCCAAATTTTGCCCTCCAGATGTTTTGGGACTATAATTCCCATCATCCCTGACCAGTGGTCCTATTAGCTAGGGATGATGGGAGTTGTAGTCCCAAAACATCTGGAGGGCCAAGCTTGGCCATGCCTGACTACTACTACTACTGTTTCTACTAATAGTAATAGAATAGGACACCCCTGTTTTCATTAGAAAAAGGTTGGAGGGTTTGCTAGAACTGTGAGGTGCAAATAACTCTTAACGTGCTTAACAAGCCACAGTTTGCAGGATTCTTTCAGGGGAGGCCACAGCAGTTTAAAGTGGCATAATTCAGCTTTAAATATACAGTTCAGGTAGTGTCATTTTATCCCAACATTCATTTTTAATATTGGTGGATTCCCATATTGGATTGCTGTTCAGTTGCGAATTCTGGAAGGTGAGGTTGGTGCAAGATTATTATTATTATTATTATTATTATTATTATTATTATTACTATTATGAAGGGGAGTGTTTTGACATTTGCTCAGCAGCTACCAAACAATCTGTCTCTCCAGTTCTCGGCTGGGGAGGCCTTTAATCTGCACCCAATCTGGCGAGAGCTGGGAAGCATACGCTGCAGAAATGCTCCCTTAGGACGCAGCTTTCTCGGCTGCCTTCGTAAAGACGGACATAAAAGGCTGCAAGTTCAACAGCTGTTTGCGCTGTTGCTGCAGATGCCGCTGGGACTCCGCATGGTGCGTTGTTGCATGACATTCCAGAAGCCCTTCCCTGGAGAGTGGAACAAGGAGGCAGCTGTGCTAAGGCAGGGACCCTGAGGAAGAGCCGCCGTCTTTTCAGAGCAGGAACTGAGGGAAAGCTGTGCTTGCACTCTCAGACACAACAGGCCAAGCACAGGCCATTTCACATTCTCACACAGTGATGCAGCACTGTGTGTGTGTGTGTGTGTGTGTGTGTGTGTGTGTGTGTTGTGTTGTGTTGTGTTGAAGTAAACCAGGCATGCTTCCAGAAATCACCTCTTAGTTTCCCCCAGGTCTCAGAATTCTGAATTACCTGCTCTTGCGTCCAAAGTGGAAGCAACACATTGGGGATTTTCAATTAGATCTCTCTCTCTCTCTCTCTCTCTCTCTCTCTCTCTCTCTCTCTCTCTCTCTCTCTGTGTGTGTGTGTGTGTGTGTGTGTGTGTTTCAACCTTGTATAGCCAAGATCTCAGTTCTTGGTGTGACTATTCTTGCAGAGGGTTGGGACCTCAAACAGTCCAAAGAGAACTGAGCATGCTCAGTAGGCATGGAACAGTCTGACTGTTGAGGGTGGAAGGATGGAAAACTTGTGAGAGGAGAGGGAATAGAACAGACTGGCTGGGAACCTGAACAGGAGCACTCCATTCTGCAACATTTTATTGCAGGTCTGAATTCCTTGCTGGAACAGAGCTTATGCCATGTTGCTTTAAGACTGTAGAAACAAGGGCTATTGAAGATTGCTCCGATATATGATTACAGTGGAGACATTGCTATATGCACAAAGTTGGAAAGATGCTGCCTTGCCCAGTACAGTCATACCTCGGTTTAAGTACGCCTCGGTTTAAGTATTTTCAGTTCAAGTACTCCGCGGACCCGCCTGGAACGGATTAATCCACTTTCCATTACTCTCAATGGGAAAGTTCGCTTCAGGTTAAGTACGCTTCAGGTTAAGTACAGACTTCTGGAACCAATTACACTCATACTTCGGGTTAAGTACGCTTCAGGTTGAGTACTCCGCGGACCCGTCTGGAACGGATTAATCCACTTTCCATCACTTTCAATCGGAAAGTTCGCTTCAGGTTAAGTACAGATTTCCGGAACCAATTGTGTTTGTAAACCGAGGTACCACTGTATAGAGGAATGGCTGATAAAACTGTTGGCTGAGATGGCAAAGTCAATGTGGACTGGGACTTTTTTCATGAAAAAGAAAATGAACTTGGTATTATCTGGATCTGAAGATGGGGGGGGGAATTGGTTTACAGAAGATAGAATGGTTGGATGTCAATGAGTGAATACTATATTTAGCTGCAGGACAGAGAACCAGAAATCATGTAATTTTTCTTTATTATCTCTCCTTTTCCTTCCTTCCTTTTTCTTTTTTAATATTCTTTTTGCCTCTGTTCTTTTTTAGGGTAAGTCTTTAGGTGTGTTATAAAAAGGTACTTTGTAATGGGTATCATTTTTTTGGTATATCTTTGGACAAGTGAGTATATCCATATATGAATATATATGACTGTAGAAGCAAGACATCTAGGGGTGGGGGGTTGCTGCGGAAGGAGAGAGCGTTGCTGTTTTAGCTTTGCACGACATTTTCCTACAGACAGCGATAACAATAAACAAGACACATTGGTGTTGCAGACACTTTGCTTATCTACAGAAGCGGAACACTTCAATGCATTTTGCTCATGTGAAAACGCTTATCCATTCCGAAATGAGTGAGTTTGCACAAAGGCACCCTGGTGACTTGCTGTTTGGAAGTGTTGCAGTTAATACACTGCCGTGTCTTTTCAACTTGTGTCTGTGCATATCTTTTGCAAAGGCTGGTTCTTGTTAGTTATCACTTGGCACCATAAATCATGGTTAACAGACCTTAATTTCCTTAGCTCAGCTAATGATGGGATGCCAGGTTTTTTTGTTTTTTTGTTTGTTAAACAGTAATTACCTTTGGTGAAGAGCATTGCACAAGAACATCTTGTAAGCTCGTGTCATCCCGTGTTAAATTGCTGCAGTAGGAAATAGTTGCACTGATTTTGAATTCAGCGGAATTCAAATGACTGAAAACATCAAACTGAAATCTGAAGGCCTGCCAACTGACTTCAGATCTTCCAAGGTTTGACCTCAGGAAGAAGAGAAAAGAAAACCCCCCAGTGTTCAGGCATAGCTTTCTGCTCTTGACCTTAGAAAATATCCCCACCCTAAAATCACCGGAGTTGTAATGCCAGTGTTCAACAGAATCCCAAATCTGGGGGGAACAAAAGTGGGGGCGGTTTACTGTCTTCAAGCTCACATCATGGACTTCCTTGAAGCATTTGATTGGCCCTCATATGAAACATGATGCTGGACTAAACTGACCTTTGGTTTGACCCAAAAGGGCTCTTCACCTGTTTCCTAATAGCTGTGTCAGTGATGTAGTGGAGGGGAGTTCTACTTCTGCCACACAGTTAAGGTTTTTCTATTCTTTTCCCAGAGCAGGACTGATGACATCATTTGTCAGAGCACCAGAACCATTGGCAGACCTCCTTTGAATGAGGTCACAATGAGAGTTTTAAGTTTGTCTCTGTGACTGGTTAGCGTAGAACAGGCATAGGCAAACTCGGCCCTCCAGATGTTTGGGGACTACAATTCCCATCATCCCTGACCACTTGTCCTGTTAGCTAGGGATGATGGGAGTTGTAATCCCAAAACATCTGGAGGGCCGAGTTTGCCTATGCCCTGGCATAGACCAGGTGGTACCTGCCAGATGCCCAACTCCCATCAGGCCTGGCCAGTGGTCATGAACCATGAGGGTTGTAGTACAGCAGCATAAGGAAAATAACCGAGGGGGTGGATACATCTTTCCTTTCCTTCGATGGGATTCCTACTTCATGCTGATGGTAGCACTTCCTTACAAGATAGCTTGCACTTATAATTAAAAGCTAAAAGTTGCATTTCAGTTGGCTGAAGAGCTTTAGTTTGAGCTTCACAAGGTGAATCTAGGCACTCAGAAATAAGCAATACCAAGTTCAATGGAGCTCTGTTCCAGGAAACTACACTAGCGGCCAAAATTGTGGAAACTTTTTGGAAAAAGTATATTTCTGAGGTTTGATGACTCATAACACCTTTTTAAAAACAAAACAAAACAAAACATAAAATTATATATCAATGGAAAGATAATTTAATGAAGAATGTAATGTGACAAAGTTTGTTCAGTTTCCTGTATTCTATCAAAGGTTATAGCTAAATAACTAGAAGAAGGAAGCCCAACTTGCTTAGGTTGATATGCAGTAGCTTTCCTTCATTTGAATGTAGCCAATGAACATGAGTGTTTAGAGAGCCAATCAGGTGTTATGAGCCATCAAACCTCGGAAATACACTTTCCCCAAAAGGTTTCCACAATTTTGGCCACTAGTGTATGTATATATAGAGAGAGATGCTTTTATTTCTAGACTCTTCTTGCAGACATGGAGAGGGTTGTGGCCATGACAATCACTTCAAAATTGAGCGCCACAACCCCAGAGTCGCTCAGGACTGGACCTAATGGTCAGGGGTCCCTTTACCTTTACCTTTACACTGTTGGGGGAATCAAGCTTAGGACATCTGGTTGGATACTATGGGATATAGAAAGAAAGATGAACCATTGGCCTGATCTGCAGATCTTTTCTTCTCTTTGTAGTTGTTTTAAGACTCTAGCAGTTTTGTAACATGCTGAAGAAATCCATGTTGTGTGTGTGTGTGTGGGGGGGTGTTCATTCAGTTTAACCCATTGGCGTCAAGGTGTATTGAATTTTCATTCATATTTGGCTTCTGTAAACCTCCAATGTGTGTTTGTTATTTAGTCAAAAAGAGGTGCAGCCTGGGCCTACTCAGAAGTAAGCCTCTCTGATTTCAATAGGACTGTCTGTCTGGTTTCGGAAGGGAAATTAACTATCATGTTTTCAGTTTGTTTTTTTGCTGCTCCAGAGGGGAGGACCCAAACCAATGTTGAGAAATGAGATTCTGACTTAGGAAGACCTTTCTGATAGTCAGAGCTGTTTGACAGTGGAACCGACTCCCTCAGAACATGGTGGACTCTCCTTCATTTGAGGTTTTTACAGAAAGGTTGAATCGCCATCTGTCAGGGAGTCTTTAGCTGTGAATCCTGCTTTGCTGGGGGTTGGACTAGATGACATTTGTGGTTCCCTTCCAACTCTACAATCCTATGACTTAATCCCACTTAAGCACACTTGGGATGGCAGCCTCAGCATCATACGTGCCCGCAAGAGTGTTCGGCATGATTTCCTGGAGAGAAAACTCTTTGATTGACTTTTTTTTTGCTTCTTTTTAAGGGTTTGTAAACCTTAGTGCAGCTCATCAGAAATGGAGCTGGGAAACGGGGTAATCAGGCTGACACTTCAAGTAATGATGGTGAACTTTGCTCATCTGAAATGTTGTACATGTTCATTTTTTATACTCCAGGAGCCTTTGAAAATTCAGTGCCCTGTTAACTGCATATATAATGGGCCACCATTATCCCGTAAATGCACTTCGCACAATAAAACCTCTCCCTGGGTCAATTAATTTTAATGTTTGTCAGCAGTAGCAGTGCCCCTGATGTATTTTATTTTATTTTTAAGAATTGAGAGGGTCTATTTAAGTAGTCCATATGAAGAAGTGGCCAAGTAAAGGAAGTTCAGCAAACTCTTGTGATTAGATATGGACCCGTTTTTTCTGTTAAAATACTCAAAAGTGGCTTACAATGAAAAACAACAAGAATATATATATATATATATATATATATATATATATATATATATATATATATATGAGAACTATTCAGTATAACCTTATGATGAATAGAAACCATATGTTCTTTTATCTTTATTATTATTATTATTTTAAAAATAAATTTTATTGTTTAAAAGCACGATGAATAAAAACACAAATATACATAAGAAAAATACAAAACGTTACAAATACTGGAAAAAAAGAAAAGAAAAAAGAGAGAGAGAAGACAAACGCTAGAAAGCCTTATCAAAAAAAAAAAATTCCAACCAAGTCTATCCTCTAGAAAAAAAAGAAAAGATACAGAATATATACACTCATTACCTTTGTACACAGATACTTCCCATCCCTTTTGTTATACATTTTTATCTATCTTGTCTTTCACAGGTTCTTACTAACAGTATCCTTTTTTCCCCTTTTCTTATCCATTCCAATCATTTCTAATTTTCTCAAACATCATTCAATATCTATGAGTAGAGAGTTATTTGGATAGTATGTTTTAAGATAATTTTTGTACACATTCCACTGTTTTGTAGCTTTTTGCACAGGTATATCTCTTATTGAATCAGTCAATTTTGCCATAGAACATAGAAACCATATGTTCTAGCTGCACGTTTTGCTGTTTCCAGCAGAGCAGACTTTCTGCGGCACTGACTTGCATCCTCCGAAGCATCACCCCAAACGGGCGGAGGAAGGGGTGTGGTGGGGACGGTCCGCCCCGGGTGTCACCACTGAGGGGGCTGACAAAATGCTGGGCGGCATTCCCTGAGGGGCCTGCACCGCACCCGAGACATGCGTCTCTCCTGGGAGTGACACGGTGACTTGGACGCCCGCAGGCTCCGCACTGCCCCAAACAGTCCGCCTGCTGTCCCCCCCCAGCTGTGGGGAGGAGGCAGGCAGACTCCTCAGAGACCCCATGGAGCATCCTGCCCTGGCTCGGCTCGCCCCATAGGCGTCTGGCTTCACCCCTGAGTGCAGGGCACACATGCCGCCCCAGGCATCCGATTGGCGTGCTCCGCCACTGACCCCAAAGACTTGGTTTTTCTTTGGCAGCTGCACAAAAGCAGGCATTTTCCAAACACCAGCTCCTTCTAATGGTCATCTCCATTGGGCTCCTCTGGATACCAATGGCAACAGTTAGTGCAAATGGCTAAGTATGGGTGATTTAATTTACTGAAATCGGGAATGCTTAAATGGGCTACTGTGTGTTTAATTCTGGAATGTTCCATGTGATTGGTTTGCTTTGGCCACATTGGGAGGTATCTTATTGCATTCTCCATTTTGTTTTGTTTTGTGAGTGACTTGACTGTAATGGCTGCATCTCCGTGAGCTCTGAAGGAGAGGCAGTGTTAGATAACTCTCTCGATGCAATAGAGGAGAGGAGTGTTAATCTTTCTGTATGAATGCATGTGACAGAAAGAAGTACAGAGGTTGATGTTCTCCCAAGATGCAGTAAGGAGAAGTCTACTGGAAGGAGAAAGTGGAAAGCTCTGAGAAGGAACTGCATGGCCAGGCTGGGTCATGGACAGAAGTCTGAGTGCAAGTCCTGGAAGACACAGTTTGTTTGAATGTTTAAGGAAGAAGCTTTAATCTCCAACTAAGAAAATGAAGTCCATGCTTGGATAAGCATGTGAATGTAAATACTTTGCATATGGTCTTCTTTAGCTATATATTCTGCAAGTAAATTCTTTTGAATATTTTAACAAATGTTCAGACGTTGTTTTAATTTCAAGAAGTGAGTCAGTATTGCACATGGTTTGGCCTCCAAACTGCAATTTCACTACTCTGCCAATACTAATTGCTGCCTGTGCTGTTGCCAGGTCTTCTGCTCGGATCTGGAACCTAAGGTCTCCTTGGAGGAAAAGAAAAGGAAGCAGTGCACCCCGGAATATTTCATGGGTTCAGACTGTCCAGCAGGTGCCACCCAACCCCATTCCCCAACTCAGATTGGCCCCTGGGGTGGCTCTGCTTAATGCTTTTCCATCATCCCTGGGGAATCAAAATGACAGCCAGAAGCAGGGAGAAGCTGGTTTATGTGAGCCACTGCAGAAGATGTTGTGACCCTAGAGTCCAGCACCGATCAGGATTCTGGGACAGAGGCGGCAGAATCTCCAGGTAAGGAGCCAGACCAGGTTCAGGCCTCTGATCCTGCTGATGGAGATCAGACGGCCACTGCGTCTGAGACTGATGGACAGCAGCCCCCGGAAGAATTTCCCATGCTGCCATGGCCTGCAGGACCAGAGTCTGGACATAGAATCCTAGAATTGTAGAGTTGGAAGGGATCATCTAGTCCAACCCCGTCCAATGTAGGAATATGCAGCTGTCCCATATGGGGATTGAACCTGCAACCTTGGCATTATCAGCACCATGCTCTAACCAACTGAGCTGCCCACTCTCATTTATGCAAGGATGTCTTCTGTTGAGGAATCAAATGCCTTGCACAGGACCTGACTCATCCACCAGTGCATGACACACACAAAGTGAGAAGCCGTGGAGCACGGGAGAAATATCTTCAGGTTGTGGTGAGAGCGACCTTTTCAGAGGGTCCCAGTTGAGATGCTCACGAGGCCTGGTACTTCTGACTGCTTTAGGACTTCATTGGGTTCCTCCTGGTCCCCAGACTATGGTGGAGTTTTCTGTGATGTCCTCTGGAGCGGTCTTTTCTCTGTCGTGGTTGAGCAAGATCCAGACAGTTGTTTTGCACCTATGTTCATGAAGCCTCAGTGCTTGTCCCACAACAACAGGAGCTTTACACTATAGGCAGAATAGTTAATCCAAAGCTGCCTTGGGATAGCCACAGCTCCTCCCCTTCACAGGCTTTAAGAAGCTTCTTTGCAAAATCCCTGCCGTCTTTTTATCACAGTGCCGTGCCTGTGAGCTCGGTCCCCTTCTTCCAGGCATGTCCTAGCAGTGCCACAAATGGTGGGAGGAGTCCCTGTTAGCAAATGTCAAAATCCTAGCAGTGCCAAACTCACATTCCCAGCAAGCCCCCCACCCCACACAACCTCTTGCCAACCTCTCAGTCAATCTTTGTTTAAACACACTTTTCAAAGAGCCCAAGTGCAGTTTTTTTAGCATAATCAAACTTGATTTTTTATTTTGTCAGCTCCCTCTTGGAAAGATTATAAAGTTTATTCAAGCAGGAAGCAGCCTGAGATTAGCTGTCACTCCAGATTCAGTCTGTCAAGCTAGCTTTACAACAATGAGGCTATTATTATTATTATTATTATTATTATTATTATTATTATTATCATCATCATCATCATCTTCATTATTCACTGGGATGGAATGAATATATTCTTTGCTCATCTCCCCCCACTCCAAGCCACTTCCTTCTCACCACCCCACACCTTCCTTTTCCCATGTGACACCAAGCACGAATGCGAACCTATGAATTAAACCAGATTTGCTTCGTTGATTGCCAGACATGCATTATGGCACTTGGAAACTCAGTTTGGGCCAAATTAGAGTGATTGCAAAGCAGTTAGGCTGTCAGAGACGAAGCCTTCTTTTTTCTGTCGGTCTTGGCTTCAGAAAATTGAAATGTCCTGTTCTGAAGCACCAGCTCCCTTTGTTGTGTCTAAAACGAAAGCCACATTTTTTGGACAGTAGTAGAACTGGGTACCTAAACAGCCATACAATGGAAGTCATGGAGGACAAGGCAACAAGCAGCTACCAGCCCTGTTGGCTGGGCTGTGCCTCCACTGTCAACCGCAGTGATGATTCTGGATTACAGGAAAATGCTGGGAATCACAAATGGAGAGAGGGCTGTAGTCCTGAGGTTCTGCTTTCCTGTAGGTTTCTGGCTGACCAAATGAGAGAAGTGGATGCTGGTTCTTTTGCTCATAAGAGATGGGGGGAACCAGGGAACCTAGCTTCTTGGACCACAAGTTTGCCTCAGTGTAAGGTCTCTTCCTAAGTCTGTTTTCCTAACTGATGGCTGTATGGGGACGTTCTGGGCAGCAGATAGGAAGACATGCTGCAGACAAAGGAAAGGTGATGTCAAAGGTGGAAATATCTACGAGAGGATGGTAGGTTTGCACAAGTACTTTTTAAATGTGTTTGCCAGTATACACCTGTATGGAGCCCTGTTGTCTTTTTTTTTTTGTCCACGGTCCAGTATACCTGAAGGAGCATCTCCACCCCCACCGTTCTGCCCGGACATTGAGGTCCAGCACCAAGAGCCTTCTGGTGGTTCCCTCGTTGCGAGAAGCCAAGTTGCAGAGAACCAGGCAGAGGGCCTTCTCGGTAGTGGCGCCCGCCCTGTGGAATACCCTCCCATCAGATGTCAAAGAGCTACCAGATTTTTAGAAGACATCTGAAGGCAGCCCTGTTTAGGGAGGCTTTTAATGTTTAATTGATTATTTTATTTTTCTGTTGGAAGCTGCCCAGAGTGGCTGGGGAATATTATTATTATTATTATTATTATTATTATTATTATTATTATTATTATTATTCCCATGGTAGTTTTATCAAGACAGGTGTAGCAGCACCTCATTTTAATTTGATTGTTCACCCAATCCTCCCCCCCAAAAAAAAAAATTCCCACTGGTTTGCATGATTCAGATTGGGGGTGAGAGGTAAGGTGGGAAATATGAAGTAAGAAAGAAAGGTGAACTGCATTGTGGGAGGCAGAAAAGCAAAAGTCCCCAATCCTCTTCCTCAACAATTTGTGTCAGAGCACACAATTGCTGTCTGATAAAATGTAGGACACAAGATTGAATTACTTCATTGAACCGGCGCTGTCCCCTGCTAATGGTAATTGCGTGGATCTAGCGGTTTTTCTTGGCGCCTTCTCAGATATTTACCTCCCACTGTTTTTCAATTCAAGCCTTTGATGAAAATATTCCCAGTACTTCTTTAAAGCAGACACCCAACTGTCTTCCTTGACAAAGGCAAGGTCTCTAAATCAGTTCCTGGCAATTTGTGACACAGCAGTCTATCTAAATCACCTTTTACCCATGTCACCGTGTCATTTCCTCAAGGAAGGGGGTGGGGGGGAGAGGAAGGAAAGTAAATGCCCATCAGGTTTCTAAGGGCTTGGCGTTCTGCAGGTCCATGGACAAGAGAAGGGACAAACGTGGAAGATTTTGTATACAGCTTTCAGAGAAAGTCATTCAAGACGAGCACTTGGTGGAAGTCTCCCGTGACAGAAACCATGAGTAAGAACATGAGAAAAGTCTGCTGGATCTGGCCAATGACCCATCTCCTCCTGGATTCTGTTGTTACAGTGACCAACCAGATCCTAGAATCCTAGAATCATAGAGTTGGAAGAGACCACAAGGGCCATCCAGTCCAACCCCCTGCCAAGCAGGAAACACCATCAAAGCATTCTTGACAGATGGCTGTCAAGCCTCTGCTTAAAGACCTCCAAAGAAGGAGACTCCACCACACTTCTTGGCAGCAAATACCACTGCCGAACAGCTCTTACTGTCAGGAAGTTCTTCCTAATGTTTTTTGCCCTTGGTCCAGTATACCTGTGGGAAACCTGCAAGCAGGTGGTTACAAGCAACTGGTATTGAGAAGCATTTGCTGCCTTCAGCTGTGTGGGCGGAGCATAGCCATAATGGCTAGTAGACCTTGATACCCTTCTCCTCCATTGATTTCCCTAGTCCTCTTCTAACGCCATCTGAGTTGGTGGAAGTGAGTTCCTTAGTATAACTATGCATTGTTGCTATGTTAATGAGCTGCTACAATATTTTGAGGCAGCAACTGGTCAGGGGTCAGTGCAGCTCATGGCCCTCCCAAGGTACCAGGACTGGGCCCTGAGCAGCAGTCAGGCACCAGAAACTTGAGGAGCAACCTAGATGTCAGGATTGAAGAGCAGACCAGGAAGCAGGAGCAAGTCAAGAGGCAGAGTGAGGAGCAAGTCAGAACCGGGGGTGGGAAGGGGACGGATGACGAAGGTCAAGAAACTGGAGCTAAATCATAACAAAGTGGCTCATGTTTCTTGACCAAGGTTCAACTTGAACAGGAACCTCTCCACCAGAAGGATCCATTGGCCAACATGGGCGGGTGGAATCAATCCAGGGTTGTAGAGCAGTTCATTGAGAAGCTGCCACCTACAGGTCAAAGGTTCTCCACATGCAGCGGCCCCACACAGCAAGGCCTGTCTCCACCCACCTGGCCGTGGAACTTATCTCAAATCTCAAGAGGCCCAATTCCACTGCCAGCAGGATTCTTGCATGTCAGTCAACCTTCTGATAGGGCCAGCGGTGTTGTGAAATTATGGGGTGATTCTGAAATGTGAGCAATGATGCGGTGCTGAAAGATCCATCTCCCTCACCCTGCCTTAATGTGTCATGCCAGTAGCTCTCTCTGAAGATTCCTGATGCAACCATACTGTCTCTGGCTCCACTTCATGCCTTGGATGTGAGCCCTCTACCCAGACCCTCTCCCGTGGATCTTCTGCTTGGCTGACATCAACAGCCACCCAGAAGCGAAGGGCTTTGTGCCTGGCAGCAGCATGGATTAATTTTATGTGTGTTAAATATTTCACTGATGAATGACGAAATTCCCTTTGTAGCCAGTTTTGGAGAATTAACTTTTTCCATTGCAGATTTCTGATTGCTTTGTGTGTGTGTGTGTGTGGAAGTCCCAAACTGCCAACAGGTTTAATCAGTCTCTCCCAAGTACTTCCCTGATTTATTCTACATAGGTTAGTTATGAAGCACTGAGCTGCGGAGATTTGTTGGAAAGGAAGCCGCATTGCGCATGTCTGTGAACACAACTGTGCTGGATTTCTTGACTTCTTTATTTCTGCCATGCTGAGCATTGGGCAGCATTTGTGATAGGTCTGCTATTTTTTTTTTCTCCTTTGAAAATGACAATGTATGTATTATGTGCTTGTCACATATCACTTAAGTGCTAGCCAGTGGATATTTTTATGCAGGTATTTATTTAAGCATTTATGTCCTGTCCCATCTGGTAAGAAAGTACCACTCAGGCTGGCTTACAACGTTTAAAATTAAAACAAAGTGCAGGGACAGGCAAGATGCTAGGTACACTCACAAATTCTTTCCATCACTTTCAATAGGGACAAATGTAAGGTTCTGCACTCAGGCAGGAATAATCAGATGCACACATATAGGATGGGGTTGACAGCAATCCATGTAAAATGGATCTAGGGGTTTTAGCAGACCATAAGCTTAACATGAGCCAACAGTGTGATGCAGCAGCAAATATATAAATAAATAAGATGATGATGATGATGATGCAATTGGAGGCTGCACCAACAGAATTAAAGTGTCCAGGCCAAGGGAATAGTAGCACTCTTTTCTTCTGCTTTGCTCAGACCTTCACCGGGAGTTGTGTGTCCAGTTCTGGGCATCACACACATTTACGAAGGATTTTGACAAGCTGGAATGTGTTCAGAGGAGGGTCGCCAAGATGACCAAGGGCCTGGAAACCAAGCTTTAGGAGGAATGGTTGAGGGAGTTGGGTCTGTTTAGTCTGGAGGATAGAAGACTTGGAGGCGATAGAACCATCAAATATCTAAAGGGCTGTCACATGAAGGATGGTGGCAAGCTTGTTTTCTGCTGCTCCATAGGATAGAACTGGGCTCTAGTATAAAGGAATTGGGGGGATTCTGCACACTATGTATAATTTTGCATACTTCCCCCCCTTTTTTCCCTAATCTAAGAAGCCTGAAGTGCTTTTGCCTTTCCTAGTAGGTTGGAACATTTGTGAACATTTAATGGATAGGTCAATTGATCCAAACTCATATGATTAATCAATTAAAATCATTTTATTGGGTTGTACATGTACACGCAAACGCACACATATTGAATTATCCCAGATAGCTGAGCATCTGGTGTCCTGATGTTTTGAAAATCTCTCAGTGCCAAATTATTCCCCCCCTCTGTGTCAGAGCCATCCGGCCATTAACAAATGTCACAGTGTATAGTAGCAAATCTCTACAACTGACTGATCCTTGCAATGGGGGTAACATTAATCTTTTTAGTATAGATTTTCAATAGTTAACCATCTGGCAACGTGTACTTTTCCCAGGAAGTTTTCTTTGCTAAGGCCATCAGGGAAAAAGACAGTTCTGCTAAACGAAGACAGAGCTCGTTTCTAGGAGTGTTCACTTACAACGTTGGGCTAGTACTGCTTCTACCCTGAGAGGTTGTGAGTATTCTCAGGAGAAGGCCCATAGTCTACTCACACTATTGGGTGAATACAAACAGAGACATGGGAGAAATACTGTTTTGTTTGCACTTAAATGAGAAACTACCCAAGTCACCAACTAAGCACTGCTATCGTTCAAAATTTGCACTTCCCCGAATTTTGTGATGCAGTTCTTCAGCAAAGAAACATGGACAGAAATATGCATGCATTAGAGGAAAGCGTGTTTTAAAATGCATGCATTGGTGAAAATAACATGCATTATATTGAGGAATTTCTTGCAAAAATGTGCACATTAGTAAAAAGAGCATATGAAAGATGCACAGTACAATAATTAGAAGAAATTCACATTAATATCCTGTCAAGTTTCCATAAGGAATTTTATTTTAATTGCAAATGCCTGCCAAGAAGTGGAAAACTGAATTTACAACTGGGGGAAAGCCAGAAACAGAGAGAAACCAAAACTGACAGATCCCCCATCTCTAAATATGTTGGGTGCTATTCAACCAACTTTTACTTTGAGTAGACCCATTGAACTTGATGGGCACGACTAAGTTATGTCTATTAATTTCAGTAAGTCTACACGGAATAAAGGGATGCAGGTGGCGCTGTGGTCTAAACCATAGATCCTAGGGCTTGCTGATCGGAATGTCGGCAGTTCGAATCCCCGCAACAGAGTGAGCTCCCGTTGCTCGGTCCCAGCTCCTGCCCATCTAGCAGTTCGAAAGCACGTCAAGTGCAAGTAGATAAATAGGTACCGATCCGGCGGGAAGGTAAATGGTGTTTCCGTGTGCTGCTCTGGTTCGCCAGAAGCGGCTCAGTCATGCTGGCCACATGGCTTGGGACCCTCGTACCTACGGGACCGCCTCTCCTGGTATGCCCCGCGGGGGACCTTAAGGTCCACAAACAACAATACTCTGGAGATCCCGAGCCATAAGGTGGCTAGATTGGCCTCCACTAGGGCCAGGGCCTTTTCAGTATTGGCCACAACTTGGTGGAACGCTCTTTCACAGGAGACCAGGGCCCTGCGGGATTTGTCATCTTTCCGCAGGGCCTGCAAGACAGAGCTGTTCCGCCTGGCCTTTGGGCTGGACTTAGTCTGACCCCTATGTTTTCCTCCCTCATGGCTTGGATTTATGGACTACTTAAAATGAGGCTGCATTTTAAATTTTAATATTGTATTTTAATCTGTATTTTAATTAATTGCTTTTTATGTTTTATTGTAATTTTATTGGTGTTAGCTGCCCTGAGCCCAGTTTTGACTGGGGAGGGCGGGGTATAAATAAAATTATTATTATTATTATTATTATTATTATTATTATTATTATTATTATTATTGTGGCCCAGAAGCTGCCGGCTCCCTCGGCCAGTAAATTGAGATGAGCGCGCAACCCCAGAGTCGTCCACGATGGGACCTAACAGTCAGAGGTACCTTTACCTTTACACAGAATAAAACTTAGCTGAATGCCACCAACTGGCAATTTTACCCACCAAGAAGCAAAAAGAACAAAATAGCTATGTATGGCCAACCAAGAGTCGAACAGCTGCATCCTCTGGGACAGTCTTCCCTTACCCAGTATCCTGACTGAGGATGATAGAAGTTGCCATTCAAAACATCTAAAGGTCACCAGGTTGCAAAAGGCTGCTCTGAGATATTATTGGGCCATTCTGCTGACTGTTGCTTCTAGCTTTGTTTATTCTACTTGACAGGGTGGTGGGGAGAGATGATGCCCCTCCCCGTACCTAGTGCCACACAATACTACTAGATGGAAACATTTATTGAAAGAAGTGCTTTCAAATTACATGCAGATGAATGCAGTTGCTGGAATAAATCAAAGGCAGGGTGTGCTTTCCTCTAGCAGGATTGCTGTTCCTAATCTTGCCAATCTCTCAGTTGCTTCAAAAAAACAAACATTGTTTATTTGGAATCACGAGGTTGAATCCAGTGCTAATCACACTCACAGTAGAGCTATTGAAGTTATAGCATCGCTCTATTCCGCCTTGGTCAGACCACACCTGGGAGTCTGTGTTCAGTTCTGGGTGCCACAATTTAAGAAGGATACTGTATTGAGAAGCTGGAACATGTTTAGAGGAGGGCAGCCAAGATGATCATGGGTCTGGAAACCAAGCCTTATGAGGAACGGTTGAGGGAGCGGGGTATGTTTAGCCTGGAAAAGAGGAGACTGAGAGGAGATATGATAGCCATCATCAAATATCTCAAGGGCAGTCACATGGAAGATGGACTCTTGCTCTGGAGGATAGGATTCGAACCAATATTTTCAAATTACAAGAAAGGAGATTCCAACTAAACATCAGGGAGAACTTTCTTATTGTACAAGCTGTTCAACAGTGGAATAGACTCCCACAAGAAGTGGTGGACACCCCTTCATTGGTGGGCTTTTAAGCAGAGCTTGGATGGTCATCCGTCTAGTATGATCTAGTTGATATTCGTGCATAAAGTCATAGAATTGTAGAGATTGGACTCGAGGGTCATCTAGTCTAACCGCCTGCAATACAAGAATACTTTGCCCAATGTGGGGCTCAAACCCATTACCCTGAGATTAAGAGTCCCATGCTCTACCAATTTGCAGAGTGTTGGACCAGATGATGCTTAGGCTCCTTTCCAGCTTGACAATTTTGATTCTATTGTTTTAAGTTAATGGACATGGCTAACACATCCATTAGTTGTGATGGGTCTACTCTAAGTAGAAATTGGCTGGATATACTTAGTTGGATTTATTTTATTTTATTTTACTGCATTCATATGCAACTTTTATCCCATGGCCCTCATGCCTGAGGTCCCCTTATAGTCTATCCCTTATAGTCTATGCCACTCAGGCACTGACAAGAGACCTGATCTGCTTATCTTCAATAAGGTGATCTCATGTGTCTTTGAGGTCCAGGCAGTGGCATGGGAAGGGCTAAACATCCCATCTCTCTCCTCTCTCCTCTGGCTTCTGAGTCAATGTCATAAAGAGAAAGAGGGAGAGAGAATGGATAATATTATCAAGAAAAGTCCCTCTTATGACTGACAATCCTGGCATTACAACAAAGTTGAAACTTAATGAAAAATCAGACTCTGAAGCGCTGGCTTTAGGGATATATTGGAATATGAATTGGTATATATTGTATTAAAAATTCGACAGAGCAAATCTGTTCTGCTTTAGCCAGGCTGGAGATTTGGGGCTCAGGAAGATAAAGGTTCTTTCCTCTGCACTGCCAGTAGTTTGATATGTGTGACCTTGGGGAAATCACTCAGGTTGCCTGTGGTTGTCTATGTGGACCATGGTTTTGCCTTGTTTCCCTCCTGCATCGAAGCCACAGTAGTTGGCCCAATTTGCACATGTCGAACTGGGCATCTGGGTCCGGTCAGATTATGGGCAGGCAGAGCTATAAAAGCATAGTGTAAAGCAAGGCTGGAGAAGCTCAGGCCGAGGGCCTCCAGACCTCCTTAACTGGCCCCTGGGAATCACCCCAGCCACACCCTTCCCCAGCCCTATTTCAAGTCCTCCTCAAGTGTGCTTTGCCTTATACGGTGTGCATTTAAACTCTGAAAGAGCTTCTTGCTTCCCTGACTGGAGGGCAAAATGCGGAGAAGCTTTTGCAAAGAGCCAGGGCTGGCTCTAGGCCCGCCCCCGGCGGCGCGGGGCGCCAGGCCACCAGGAGTGCTGCTGCGCCCGCTGAGAGGCGCGGCTGAGGCTGCCCCAGGCTATTCAGCGGCTTCAGGCTGCTCTCCGGAGGCACGCGGGCCTGGGGCGACCTCCGCTGCACGCAGGGGCGTCGCAACAGGGGGCGGGCAGCGCCCCCTGGCCCAGGGCCAGCCCTACAACAGGCTGGGTGGCGCAGTGCAGCTGCGCCCGCCCACCCGACGCGCTGGGAAACGGGACGGGGTGCGGGGCGCCGGAGGGATCCATTGCACCACAGTGCCAGGGCGCTGGGCATGCTTAAGACGGCCCTGCAAAGAGCTCATGGACGCCCAATGAAGCTGAATGTTGGAAGAGACGTCGAAATCACCTAACCCCACATGTGCCCACTATACCACTTCAGGTGGTATTGGCACTACTACAGGTGCCCCATTATGCCAGCTCATATTATTCAAATATTTTGTTGGAAGCCGCCCAGAGTGGCTGGGGGAACCCGGCCAGATGGGCGGGTATAAATAATAAATTGTTGTTGTTGTTGTTGTTGTTGTTGTTGTTGTTGTCAGATGGGCGGGGTATAAATAATAAATTGTTGTTGTTGTTGTTGTTATCTGAAGTCTTGCTGGATCTGAGAAGTCTTGGATCTAAAGAAAAGGGTGTGGTTCCTGCTTTTCACAGAGAAGATCCCGGTTTCAATTCCTGGCATTTCCAGATGGAGTTGAGGGAAGATTCCCTGACCGCAAACCCTGGCGAGATGTTTCCGCTGGTCAATGCAGACAATACTCAGCTAGGTAGACCAATAGTCTGACTTGGTATAAGGCAGCTTCCTCTGTTGCTATATTATTATGATGATGATCATCATCATTATTAGCAGCAGCACGTTCTCCAGACAAAATGATTGCATTAATGCCGGCACATCGCATTGCTTACCTTTTGTAGCTCGGTACAATTTTCATAAACTGCCAAAGAAACATGCGTCCGTAAGAAGGGGAGGGGTGAAGAAGAAGAAGAAAAAGAAGAAGAAGAAGGGGAGGAAAAAAAACATGACACAGAATTAGAGTTTTCAGAAGATTATTATATAGACATTATTTCCCTCAGGTCACAAGCTTTAGTCAAATTTGGAAGAGAATGGAATTGCCAGCAGTGAAAAAAGCAGACGGGAAGGTATGAGTTCATGAGCAGCGAAATAACATTTTCATTTGTTCCTTCCCCATGGGAAAGATTCAACATTCTGGTAAATGGAGACGGTTATAAGAAATGAATTTTTGTCAGCGGGGAAGTGATTTTAAGGCTCACTTATCCATTGGCAATCTAGATTTCTAACCCCAGGAATCTAGGAAATTGCTACAGAATGTAGTCTTTATTATAAACAAGGTTTTTCTTTTTTCCCCTTTCACTCTTTTTTGGTTTGGAGACCTACATTTCAGCACACGTCTTGGGGAGGAGGGGGAGAGGCAGAGGTCCAGACCACTCTGGGATTACACAATACGGCATTCAAAGCGTTTCTTTGACTTGATCTGGGGTATTGCGGAGTAAACCTTCTGTTCCAGAGCTGCTTTGGTCTTCCCAACAAGGTAGTGACTGGGAAAGGCAAGTACCTTTGCAGACTCCACTCCATTGACCCTTTATTTACTCTTGTGTTTTCTTTATCTAAGTGGGCTGGGAGGGATGGTGAAGCCTCCAGTTTGTACAACGGTTATGGACACCGACCTACACATCTTAATTATTGCTTCCAGATCTGGCACGGATTCTGAGCCAGGGAGTTATAGCGGGTGCCCATTTGGGAAAGGAAAGGCACAGAAACTAATCACAGAATTTTAGAGTTAGGAGGGACTTGGAGGGACATCTGATTCAACCTACACCTGCTCAGTGAAGGAATCTACAACATATCTGACAGATGGCTGCCCAGATAATACTAGGAGTAAGCATTTCCCCCAAACAATTTCAGGTTCATCTTTCAAAAATGCAAGAAAGGAGATGCCACTTAAACATGGGGAAGAACTTCCTGGTGGTAAGAACTGTTTGGCAGCAGAATGCACTCCCCTGGGAAGTGGTGGAACCTTCTTCCGTGGAGGTTTTCAAATAGAGGTTGGATGGCCATTGTCAGGGATTCCTTAGCAGCAATTCCTGCATTGCAGGGGGTTAGACTAGATGACCCTTGGGACCCCTTCAAGCTGCACAGCTCTATGATTCTATGAAATTTGCAGTTCCCTAAATTTTCAGTGTAGCTCTCCAGCCCCGTACTGTGCTGAAAACTGTGTGCATGAAGGGGGAAGTCTGCATACATATGTATATTGTCATGAAAACAATGTAAAAAACAAAACAAAATCAAAACTGTTTTGCAAACAATGGTTATTTTAATCAAAACGGCGTATGAAAAATGTGCAGGTTAGTAGAAAGCTCGTATAAAAATGCTGGTGAATTTCCATGGATGCTTTTATAAAAACAAAAAAGCAGAGGATACCTTAAAGCAGGCACCCCCAAACTTCGGCCCTCCAGATGTTTTGGACTACAATTCCCATCTTCCCTGACCACTGGTCCTGTTAGCTAGAGATCATGGGCGTTGTAGGCCAAAACATCTGGAGGGCTGCAGTTTGGGGGTGCCTGCCTTAAAGGCTAATCAATTTATGGTGGCATAAGCTTCCTTGGAGTGTGGTCCACTTCATCAGGTACATGAGTGGGGGCGGGTTGAGAGGGTGGGATTGTAAACAGAAAGGTCGGAGGAAAATGCAATGCAGAAGAGAATGGATAGTAATAATTATGTGATTAAGTACAGCACTTTTCAAAACTGTTGTTGATGACAATTCCTGCTGTTGGTTGGTCAGCCAGTTAACACAATGTGCTATTTGTCTTAGTTCAATCCTAAAGTGATAGCCTTTGGCTATATTGCAATTTGCTGGTTCCAAACGGTAGCCTCCCTTTGCAATTCCTCTGCTCCAGAATGAATACTCTAAAGTGACTCACAGAATGTCTTGGGAGGTTGAAATGGATTTATTGTGGAAACTGAATGACAGCCTTCTTGGGGGGGTGGGGTGGGGAGTTTGCCCAAATGTGATTTGCCCAAATGTGATTCAATGTTGAGAATAGCTTCCATGGAAAATAATGGATGGGTAAGTGAATTGTTGTTTTTTATACCATCATTTCAGCCAACTGCACCCCAATTGCATTATGCAAGGTGGTTGGGGTCCTAAAGCCTTCATTCAAAATGGTTTCTGTATTGTTAATATCAGCTTTATGACTTGCGTGTGTATTTGGTTCTTAAAAATTTAATAACCTGAAAATATGTACATCTAAAATATCACTTCCCCTGGTGCATTTTTGCCCAGTTTAATATCTCTCTCAGTGCAATAAACCTATTTGCTTTGCATTATTATCAAGGAACTTTATTACCTGCCAAGACCTTACTTCCTCAGCAAACTGCATTACTTGGGTGAGATTCATTACGAGTGTATCTGAGCTATAATGATTGTGAAAGTTCATGAGTGGGTGATTAGCAAATGGGAACAGATCTTGCCAGCTTGGCCCACCGAGTGAGGCTCTGGGGATGCGTAGATCTACATGCCCTTATCTGGAAGATGAATGCAACACTTCCTCTCTTTCTCATAAGTAATTGAAACATGGTTCCAGGGCTCTCCACGACCTGGACCACAGTGTGCCACAAATAGAGCGAGATCAGGATATTAACTAAAGTGAATCTATCAACATGCAAATGGAAATGACAGTCACCCAATGTGCCTAGTCACTAGCCACCAGGCCACTATTTTTAGTATCATTAGCACTACAGTGGTACCTCGCAAGAAGAAAATAAATTTGTCTTGCCAAGTGCGGTTTCCCATAGGAATGCATTGATATTTAATCAATGTGTTCCTATGGGGGGGGGAGTGCAAAAAAAGGCGCCAACTCACCCACCAAATTCATGGAGGAGAATACTGCCAGTGGTTCCTATGTGTGGCTCCACTCTCAGAGGTAGCAACACTTTTGAATGCCAGTTGCTGAATACTGTAGGAGAGGAGAGTTCTGTTACACTCAGGCCTTACTTGCAGGCTTCTCAGAGGCATCTGGATGGCTGCTGTGAGTACAGGATGCTGAACATGACTATCGGACTATCTACTTTGATGAAATGGCCTTACAGCGGGCTGGGGTCAGCTGGGGGGAGGCAGCCGATGCAGGAGACACACAGTATGTAGTTTACAAATATTCAATATGAAAATGGTATGGATAAGTCTCCTGGATTTTGTTTTGTTGTTGTGATATGGGAAATTAGGCCAGTAGTTTGCTAGATTATATCAGCGAGGAAGTAAACTGCGGTAATGGGGTGTAAAGAAAACTGCACTGAGGAAAAAAAATGTACATATTTATCTGGGAAAAGTTGGCGCGCGGGGGGGGGGGGGGTAGAGAAACATGATGGTCTGTGAATTCAATATGATAAGGGGGAGAGATAATTCTCTTTCAGGCAGCAAGAGACTTGGATTCTGGGATTTGGTAGAACTGGACACACTGCTTTAGAGCGAGGGGAGGAATTGGGAGGAAGCCGCATGAAACGGGCATCTAGAATGAAACTGCAGATAATGCAAAATTTTGATGTGTGAGAAAGCAAACCCCAAGCCACGATTTTAAGTCCCCCAAAATAGGGGGCGTTTTATACATGGGGGCGTGTTATACACAGAAAAGCAGGGTATATACGGTGCCACTCTTTACAGGATAGCAAGAATACATTTTATGGAACATAATAATAAAATAATAATAATAATAATAATAATGATAGATAGATAGATAGATAGATAACATAATAATAATAAAAATCATTATAGCAGTCCCCTCCACCTCATTTTTTTTAAAAAAATGTATACAGTGGAACCTTGTTTCTTGAACTTAAATAATTCTGGAAGTCAGTTTGATTCCTGAAACATTCGAAAAACCAAGGCGTGGCTTCCAATTGGCGCAGGAACCCTGGAAATAACAGCCAACAGCTGCATTGGACGTTTGGCTTCTGAAAAATGTTCAAAAACTGGGACACTTACTTCCGGGTTTTCGGCGTTCAGGAGCCGATTTTGTTCGTCAACTAAGCTGTTTGAGAACCAAGGTTCCACTGTATATAAATGTATAAATAAATAAATAAATGGCCATAGATTATTTGATGGCTGAAGGGACCTTGGAGGGGCTTTCTCACTGGCCATTTGTGGAATGCCCTGCCTAGTAAAGTATGGTTGTCTCCCTCACTATTAACTTTTAGGAGAAACTTCAAAACATCCATGCTTACCCAGGCTGGTACTGGTTCATTTGTATATTCTCCTCTAGTACTCTCAAAACAAACTGATATATAGCTTGGTTTGACAAGGTCATAACACCATGGATTTGTGAAGATTAACCTCTATGTAGCATTTATCAAGGAGATCAGAAGATCATGAAGAATGGCATTAAGCAATCCAAAGAGATGCTTCTCTCTTTCTCTCTCTCAAAACGAAAATCCCCAGTGCATCTCCCTTAAATGCAAGAAGATGCTCCGCAGTGCCAATTTCCAGTGCACAAAACGGAGGAGGTGTGTTGCAAATTTAGCTTCATTTCCCAGGGAATTTCTGCTCCAGATCAGAATGTTAAATGAGATCAGCAGGATTTAAAATGTCACCTTTCCCCCAGGAAAGGTGATCTTCTAATTATAACAATATATTACAATATATTTATTAGAGCGTTGTGTAAGTGTTGCACAATTCAAAATGACAAAAAAAAAACAAGGTATTGTGGCGTGCAAATAATACATTGCATGTAAAAATTTAAACACCACAATCTCTAAGGGCTTTTTATCCTTGAGTGTCTGCTCAGAATTGACACTTGAGATGTGTGGTGGTCAAGGAACATGAAGATCAGCGTTCATATGGGAGATAAGAGGATACCATGTTGTTTGGCTTAATTTCTTGACGGCCATGATTCATGAGTCATCCCTCTCTCACCCAATAAGTACGTATGCTGCTCAGGGGTATAGCATTTCTCTAAAGACCCAACCTCAGAGTTCCTCCAGGGCTGTGCATCTTCTAAGCCAGCTGCAATTGTCAAGAAGATTATCATTAATTCATGAATAAATATAAATAAAGCAAGGACACTTCACTTTAATAATGCTAATCTCAGGGCAGTCTCGAGCAGGTCGGCCGCCCTGGTGCTGAGGGGCGGAGATCGCTCCGGCGCCCCCGCCCTTGCAGGGCGCAGCATGGTTTCCGTGTGGCTTTGCCGCGCGGCGCCCAGCCTACCAGCCGGGCGCCCTGGCGCCACCGGGGGTCTACCTAGAGCCGGCCCTGGCTAATCTAGCATTGGGCTTAATTCTTTGCTTAGTAATAGGATGAATCACAAGCTTTCTCATGCAGCTGGTGTGTAGAACCTCCAGCCCTTTAGGCCAATCTTGGTCCACCAGGGGAATCCAGGTTACCTGTGAAGCTATTTTCCAAAAACCAAACCGACCCACTCATCAACGGACATCCCTCCTAATTGGCCATACTGCCTGGGAGTGGTGGAAGTAGGATCCAACAAAATCTGGAGAGAAACACATTGGCTACTCCTGATGTAAACAGTACTGAGTTGAAGGACCACTTATCTGATTATGTCTAAGGAGCTTCCTATACTGCCCCTTTCTGCTCTATGGTTCCCCTCTTGAGATGGATGCAACCATATGCGGTAGGGAAGGGCTGCAGCTCAGTGTCTGAGCATCTGCTCTCTTCTTCTTCTTCTTTGGCAATCACTCGTAGCCGAGTAAGATTGTCTTCCATAAACACGATTTTAACAATGGGTCCGTAAGTGACTGTGGAGGCCAATTCTGGATCCACACGTCCTTCCACAGTGGGGACATTGGTTTCCAGGCGGGAGTTGATCACGGTGTGGATTTGTCAAGTGTGCCTTCCTCTTAGCCCGTTTCTCCCTTGCGTCCTGAGATTGAGTTTCTTCAAAGCCCATGGCGCCTTTGGTAAAGGCTGTTCTCCAACTGGAGCGCTCGCAGGCCAGTGTTTCCCAGTTGTCAGTGTTTATACGACATTTTTTAAAGATTTGCCTTGAGACGGTCTTTAAACCTCTTTTGTTGACCACCAGCATTACACTTTCCATTTTTAAGTTCGGAATAGAGTAGTTGCTTTGGAAGACGATCATCAGGCATCCACACAACATGACCAGTCCAATGAAGTTGATGTTGAAGAATCATTGCTTCAACACTGGTGATCTTTGCTTCTTCCAGAATCTGCTCTGCAACCCCTAGTGTCCCAGGTTCAATCCCCAACTTCTCCACATAGGACTGGGAGAGCATCCCTGTCTGAAATCCTGGATAATCACTGCCAGTGAATTAGGTGGTCTGACTCAGTATAAGGTAGTTTCCTATGTTTCCTGTTGTTTCTCCACATCAGTTGCTCTTCGGTGGTGTTGACATGGTGACTAATAATCACTGATGAGACATCATTCATGAATTGGTCTAAGCCGCCTTTGAAAGGCACTTAACTCCTTTACTCATTCTCTTTGGCTTACCACAAAACTTTGACATCTGACACAGTTTCATCTTCTTTTCCAAACTGGTGCTTTTCCAATGGAGTGGATGTTTGGGAATTCTCTTGTGCCACGATAACATTAGTGGTGTGTGTGTGTGGTATATTATTTTCATGAGTCCAAACCCACAGGAGAGAAGTTCATCAGAACAATATGTAACTGGGAAAACTTTGCAAAGCCCATGGAGAGAAAGCAAGCCAGTAACAGCTTTGGCTGCCAAGCCTGACGGCAGGGTGTGAGTAATTTGAAACGAAAGCTATAGGATTTGAAACATTGCTTGAGATGTATGAGACATGTTGCAAGCTCAACATGTCTCTCTCATCTAGATGCAGGCAGAGAGGGAGAGGGAGAGGGTGGGAGATGAACACCCAGTGTTTGGAAGAAAACAGAACCAGCCCCGTAAGATTAGTTGAAAAACACACAAGGAAAACTATTAGAACCACATTATTGGCTGGGTTTTTAATGGATCATTTGACACCCCTGATGTTCTGTTTTAGCAGCCAGTTTTGGTATGAGAATGAGAGTGAGAGAATGTTATAAAGTTTCAGTCCTGTGCTTCTCAGGCATTGGCTTAACAGCTGCGATGTCACAGAACATTCTAAAAGGCAATGGTTGATCTCATAAGTGGCCTAATAAGAGGAGAAGCTGCTAGTTGTTGTGGGGAAAGCAGGGAATAAGGAATGCATCAGCCTCGAAGACTAGGGATGCTTCTAACATCTGCACATTGAATGAAACTGAATGCTGGAAGATTCAGGACAGATAAAAGAAAGTAACATGGTTAACTTTGGCACTTGCTCCTGCAGGAGACAATGATGACCACCAACATTAGAAGACGGTTAGGCAAGGAGGAACGTGATTAGTGGTGAAGAATGTGATCAGTGGCTACTGTTCACTATGGTTTTGTTCTATTTCCACTGCTGGAGGCAGTTTCTTTCTTTCTTTCTTTTAAAGTATTTTTTATTAAAGATTTCTTGAATTACAAAGATGTGTGCAGTGTCTCTCATATTTTTACATGTATCATTTTTGCAAATCAGTTTCATTTGTTAAGGCACTAAGAAGAAAGAGGGAAAACGAGGTGGGGGGTGGATGGGGGTGGGATTAGGTGACGATGTTTCTGTTTTGCTTAATATATGTAGGGCTTGATGTCAGCTTTGTTTGTGTTGGTATTCCTTTATTCACTTGTGTTCTTTTGATGGTGAGAGAGATCGGGGTTGGCCAAGGGTGTGGTTGTTCATTTGTGATTGGCTATGATGGTCTTTGTTTTCATGTGTGAGTAGGGGTGGGTGGGTGTTTTGGGTCAGGTAAGCCATACTGATTTGTATGCTGGCGGTAATTTTTTTGTCATTATCTTGTTGGACTGTGTGTGCGATAAAGGGGAACATACCAGGGTGAAGGCATCCTCTTCTATTTGTCCCCGTGACAGTTTCTGAATGCTGCTGGAAACTGCAGTTTTTGTGCTTAGGTCCTGCTTCAGCTAGAGCAGGCACCCCCAAACTCGGCCCTTTCAGGACTACAACTCCCATCATCCCTAGCTGACAGGACCAGTGGGCAGGTATGATGGGAACTGTAGTCCCAAAACACTTGGAGGGCTGAGTTTGGCGGTAACGTTGCCATGCATTTGGAATTCCCCGGACATAGCCAGAATACGGCAGTCTGAAACAGCTAGAGCTCAGGAAGCTATTGCTGCTCAAGCAGGACTGAAATGGGGCGTCATGGAGTATGAACCATGGAGTCCTCAGGGAATGAACCAAACAACCCCACAGATCGAGGACCAGGCAGGGGCCCCTGAATCCAATGCCGATGATTCACTTTGTAAAGCCCTCTGGGTTGTTACCTGGTGAAGAACCCCTGGAACTGTCAGAGAAGGAGATGAAGGCACCCACTCCCAGTCGTCAAGAGTACCACCACCAAAATCTTCAGATACAGGCCAAAGAGCAATAACACAGTGTGCATCTATGGACCATGAGTGGTTGGTCTATGCATGTGTAAGCAAACCATTATACTCCTCCACTGCCAGGAGCTGTGTTTAGCCTCCCCCTTGAGCCTTCCAGTTGCTGGAAGCAACACAGGTGTCTGGCTCCCTGGAGCAGCTTCTTCTGCTCCAAGAAGGAGGTCCTCCTTCTGGCTGAAATTGACATTTTAGCTGTTTCTTGATGTTCTGTACTTCATCTGCAAACCTACCCTTGTTGATGTTGACTTTGGTTAAGGCACATATATTCTGTAGCTGGGTCCTTAGCCTCTGAGAGCATCCCTTGGAGCAGGACATGAACCATGAAGCCCTCTTACACAGCTGCCAGTTCAGGAAGATCCATTGGCCAGCCTGGGTGGGTGGAGTTAGTCCAGGTCTTTGAGAAACCGAAGACTCATCATACAGGATCAGCTGTCTGCAGATCCCCAGTAGCTCCTGACAGAAGCAGCAGAACAAAAAAGGAGCAAGACGAGGAAATTATTCTTATCCTGGCTAGAGATTCGGTGGAACCGAAGGTGCTTCTTATGCGACTGTTCTGAATGAAATGTCTTAATTTCTGAGCACATCAGAAAAGCACAATATAAATTGAAAGCATTTCCTTAACTCCAGCAAGAGCAGCTTGACAGTTGCTTCCATAAACACCCCATGAACATTGTCAAATTTATGTCTGATACGGCCAATTATCCACCTTTCTGTGACAGAGGTTCGAGTCAGAGGAAAGGCAAGCAGAAAAAACTCATTTGAGGCTCTTGCTGCACCAACCTGCTCCACATTTAGCTTATTTTAATGATCTCTCCCTATTTACCTTGCTGTTTATTATTTCATACGATTTTCTTCCCCTTTCCATTCCTCGGAGAGTATTATTAAATATAATGAATTCACTTAGTTATGGGCACCATGTCCAGGCTTAGCCTTAAAAGCTGCAGCTTCCCTTTGATCTACAACGTACCAAAATGTGTGATTATGCTATAAAAAGATAATGGCGGGAACATCAAAGGAACATTGGGAAGGGGGGGCAAAACTCCCGCCAGATTGGCTTAGTAGCTGCTGAACAGCTTAAGAATAGTGACAGAACATGAAGACAACCTGAGTTGAGTCTTTAATGCATTTTAATAGGGGCTCTGCAAAAGTCTGTAACATTGATATCCATGAAATATAGGATGTTCTTACTTCCCTCGGAAATCTTATTTCAAATGCAAACTGTATCTGGAAGTCGCATATAACAGCCTTAGTGCATTGGGTGGAACAAATACTTGGGCATTCCCAGAAGGATAAACTTTTGAATCATTTCCCCCCACCCCACTTCCCATCACTAAGCACCTGCCATTTTATTTTCCAGAGTTAGGCACAGATTTGATTTTTTTTGAAGACAAAAATAAGTCTCCGCTAAGAACATCAAAATCTATTTTGGCCAAAGAAGGAAGTTGCAGGGTTAATTTGGGCTTACACATGGTAACCTGCAGCTAACTGCCAGATGTAATTAAATGATACTATCACGCCTTTTATATAGCAGACAAGTGCAGAGCAATCTCTGAAAGCTCTTTCAAATGATCTATTTGAATTCCATCTATTTTCCCCACCCACAAACTAGAATATAAAAGCCATGTGTTGTGCAAATGTAATTGTGTGAGTTAGAGGCAAAGAATGAAGAGTTTCCCCATTTGAGTCCTTGTTTCTTCCATGTCCCGTCCAGTATCCCACTTCTGTTACGTTGTGCTCAGGTGGGTTTCCCATATGTATCTTGCTTTGAGCTTTCCCTTTGCAGACTTGCCATCAGAAGTGCCAACTGGTTTGGTCACACTTGGCAGGGAATCTCAGGGGTGCCACAAGGGGCTCCACAACTATTACATATATACTCAAGTGTAAGCCTACTTTTTCAGCACCAAAAATGTGCTGGAAAAGCCACCCTCGGCTTATACTCGAGTGAGGTGGGCAGCAGCGGAGAAAGGCACAGGACCAGGGGTTCGGAGAAGCGCTGCGCTGCGACTCCCTGAACCCCTGTCCTATGCTTGCTCTGTGTGAGGTGGCAGAGAGGGAGAAGCGGTGAGGAAGAGATCGTTCCTCGCTGCTTCTCCCCCCCACACACACACCCCGCCACCGACAGCTGGGAAAGGTATAGGATGGTATTTATTTTTATTTTTGAAATTTACCAGTAGCTGCTGCATTTCCCACCCTCGGCTTATACTCGAGTCAATAAGTTTTCCCAGTTTTTTGAGGTAGGCTCAGTGGTTTAACCCACAGCACCACCCACGTCCCTCTGCAATAGTCTTGGGGTATGCATTTCCAGAAGGTGCTACTGAGCTCCTGTAGCTCCAATTTGCAGGGTATACTATTACAGCCAACGCCAGCCTTTCCCACCCAAAGAGATGTTAGACACCCAAGCTCTGGCTTTATAAACCCAGCAATTTTGCCAGTGAGCCACGGACACCTAGTTTCGGGGGGGGGGGGAGTTGGGGAGATGAATCATTCCCACTCTAGCAATCCAACCTTTTGGTTGTTGTTGATTTGAAAGCTAGCTTTTCCATTTCTCCGCAACTGATTATGTTTGTATTTTTTCCACCTTTTGCTGGCCATATGTTTGTTTGTTTTTTTTAATCTGTGCATTTTAATTAGAAGTTTGCAATACCGTGCTGTTTCTTATTTGGATTTTAATTAAAGAGTTGAGAAGATTCTTGCTTTGCTCCATTTAAAAAACAAAACAAAAACAAAACAAAACACAGAGATTATCATGTTAGCAATTACCTAGGGTTAATCATCCATTTCTAATAGGGTTGGGGAACCCTTTTTGGTACTGTTGGCATTTTTTGATTTGAATATATAATCAATAGCTGATGTACCTGGACAAAAGTTGTGACAAACCCCCCACAATTCAGTTTTCTCCCCATTTTAAATTTTCCTCCAGAAAGCCTCTTCTGAAATTCAGGACCCGCTGGTTCACAGGAATTATGAAGCCACCTCTCTCCCCCTCTCTCCCTCTGAATTTTGTTAACCTTTAGAAGAGTTTGATTTTACAGCATTCAAATGGATTTTCATCTTTATTCAAATTGTTCATTTTTATTTTTGCATTTATGTACCACCCACCCAATAGACAACATCCTCCGGATGGTTCCTAAATTTAAAATCGATACAGTTCATTACAAGTAAAAACTTTAAAACTGTCAGTTAAAAAACACACACATTAGAACGCAAAAGTCAACGTAAACCAATATAAGCGCATCACAAAGCAGCATTGCATCAATTTTTACTTACTTTTTTAATTAAAAAAATTGTTAAAACCCGGTTTGGGGAAAACCAGGTCTTGGGGCAGAGGTATTTTTCTTCACCTGCTAATAGTACAGTATAGTTCTTGGCAGATTATTCTATCCTTAGATGGGAGATAACTGCTACCAAGCCCGTCCTCTCCACTTAGCACTTCTCATTTCACCAACCCAACTCTAAGAAGAATTGAGGTCTGTTAGAAGTGTGTGTCCACAGTGATGCGTATGCAGAGGGCAGTGAGGTGGCCGTGGTTTGGGCGCGATCACAGCCTATTAGTTAGAAGCAACGAAGTAAAGAGAACCTTTGGGGATCCATTAAACGTGATGTATTTAAGGCATCTGTTTTCCCCAGGTGGGAAGACCTATTTCACGGGTTTGTACAGTACTGAATAATTGGACTTGGGAAATCAAAATGGCTTCTGGTGCCTGGTTGTGCTCATATTGTGCCAGGTTGTGGGAAACGGTCATATTACAATGTCAACTTTTAAAAAAAAAATATTATGAGTCAGGAAATGGTCTGCTAAGACATGTTCTCTGCTGTTGATGTTAGGAATAATGACAGCAATGATGTAAGAATTACTTTTTGGGCTGACAAAGATTGCGTTCAGAGGATGTCATTTTGCTAGCCCATCTCATTCTATTCTCTCGAGACCACAGGTCTTTGCAACTAAGGTCTTCACTGAATAGAAATGATTGACAATTCAATCAGTGTAAAAGCAACAAGCTGACTCTGTCGGGAGCACATGCTTAATGCACTAATATGCCTGGGATCAGATTCTTAAATAAAACATTATCTGACTTTATTTGTTTATTTATCCATTCATTCATGAATTCATTCAGGAGGGCAAGGTGAAATAGTGGGGAATGTGAGAATATAAATTAGAAATTGTAGACACAAGCTGAATGAAGACTTGTACCCAGGGCAATAATGAGATTAAATTGGTGTTGACACTTAATTTTGGAAAGGCTCTTATTGGTGCACAGGTCACAGGCTGCACAATGGCTGTTGATCTCTCACCTTCATATTCTTCTTGGTAGGGAACAGGGGAAGAGTTTAATATTGTTAACTAGGGCAATCCACTTGGAACATATGTCACCCATGTTGCAATATGCCCTATACATTTTTAGACACAGAGAAAGCATCCCAGCATTTGACCTACAGGTGAAACTCGGAAAATTAGAATATCGTCGAAAAGTGCCTTTATTTCAGTAATGCAACTTAAAAGGTGAAACCAATATATGAGATAGATGCATGGCATGCAAAGCAAGATATGTCAAGCCTTTATTTGTTGTAGTTGTAATTATTTGTCGTTGGGCGGGTCAATTATAAATGGAATGTAATTAATGAAATGTAATTGCAATGTTTATTTTTGTATTATTGTAACTATTTGTTTTATTACAGTACTGTGAAATTTCCAAAAGAAAGCATTTGTAAAATTTAAACGAAAAATTAAAAAAATAAAAAGTACTGAAGTAAATGCACTTTTTGACGATATTCTAATTTTCCGATTTTCACCTGTATATAAAGTCATATGTAGCTTATGACCTGGGTTTCAAAAAGGACCACTTGCTTCCAACAGCTTCTACTTGATCAAATAAATATTAGGGTGCAGTTCAAAGCCTGCATTAAGGTGCATTCACCAATCCAACAATGGAGAAGTATTCTCACTGCCAGGGTGGCATTTAACCCTAGTGAAAGGACCACCAACAGCTCTCTCAGTGCTGGATATCGTGTCAGCCTTGTCCCATCAGAGAGCTTTAAGTCTGTCCCTCTTATCACTTTTGATATGTTGGAGGGTGAATGCTTTGCTTGTGAGTAAACATTATCCCAGATAGTACTGCTTAGTAGACTGGAGTATATTACATCTTAATACTTTTCTAGTAATAATAACTTCAGTGTTTTAACATCAGCCTCTTAAAGAACACACTTGTGTGAGGCATAAAAGCAGGAAATTTATCTCATTCTACAATAATCCCCCCCTTTTACATTAAAGGACAAAACATTTCAAATTTCTTTAATGGTGGGTACTTTGGTTTATTTCAGAGGCTTTCAACTCCGACAAATTCATACACAAATGACAGAGAGGGAGAGAGTGTGATTTCTCTTGTTCCCCACAAAGCACGAATCAAACGATGTTTACATTTCCTTGGTTCTGGATCTTACAGACCAGTCAGTAGACATCTAGTAATTAGTGCATGTATTTCCTCATTAAAATATCATTAGTGAAGGTTTTCTTCTTTCAAGATGTTCCAAATGAAGGTTTATTGCATTGTGTTGATATCATTATGGTTTTTTGCCAGTAGCCAGATGTTGTAAGAGTTTAATGGTGGGGCATGGTTCCCTATGTGCTTCGAATCACCAGTGTTGTAAGGAGGAGGCTGTAATAAAAGTCCTTTTTGATATGGTCAGATAAAGCACCTATGAAAAAGTGCCCACATGACCTGGAAGGTAGAAGTTTGAGGTTTGATCTGGCTCATAAGAAACAAACCACTTTGAGAAACAATCAGTCCCTCTTCCCAAGGAATGCTCCTTAACAAACTACAGGTCCCAGGATGCTTTGGAGAAAGACACGACATTTAAAGTAATAGAGTAGTACTTTTTAAATGTTTCGTTCAGGTGTGGCCTGAGTCAGTAACGTCTACACTACAACCCAATGATGTCTACACTGATAAACAAGGTGGGAGCTCTCCAGGGAACTAGGGAATCTAGGGGTTTCATTGGACTCACGTTTTGAAGCAGACTTGTTGAATCCTCACTAACTGGACCTATTTTAATTAGGAGATCAGAAATAAAGAGTCAAGACACAAGATATGGAGTATAACTGGCGCTGCTTTATTAACTGCAGCTTACGAGCATTCAAACTTAAGAACCTGAAAACTACATAGGGCAACTGAGAACATGGCTGGATCTCCACCAACCTGTTTAAGGTTAGGTCAAGGTAAAGGGGCCCCTGACCATTAGGACCAGTCGTGACTGACTCTGGGGTTGCGGCGCTCATCTCACATTATTGACCGAGGGAGCCGGCGTACAACTTCCAGGTCACGTGGCCAGCATGACAAAGCCACTTCTGGCGAACCAGAGCAGCACACAGAAACGCCGTTTCCCTTCCCACCGTAGCGGTACCTATTTATCTATTTGCATTTTGACGTGCTTTCAAACTGCTAGGTGGGCAGGAGCTGGGACCGAGCAATGGGAGCTTGCCCCATCGCAGGGATTCGAATCGCCGACCTTCTGATCAGCAAGCCCTAGGCTCTGTGGTTTAACCCACAGCGCCACCTGTGTCCCTTTTTAAGGTTACTAAAACAATATTAGACATATTGTTCTAAAATGTCACAGGACATGCTTGTAAAATGAAGAGTTTCTTACCTCTTTCTTTTTTGTGAGGACACTGTTTCACTACTGCCGGTTGCTGGTTGCTCTGCAGCGCCCTCCGGTCTCACATTTTAATAATGCGTTATGAATGTTAAAAGCTGGACGTCATGTGTCCATATGGTTATCAAAACCATTCCTTAATCCTGCCTTAACATTATAAGCCATAAGTGTAGATCTCCCCCATGTGCAAGGAAATATGCCAATGTTATCTCTCAGGCTCCTACTTGCAGGGGAGTCAAGCTGGCATTAGGCCCAGCTCTTCCTCCCACCCTCTTTTCCCCTTAAGGTTCTGTTCAACTATGGAGACATATTAATACATCAGTTTCTCTATTGCTGGGAGGTGGACAACCTCTGTCTTGAAAGCAAAACCTTGCTAGGCCTTCCTATTTGGCCCGAGAGGCCACTTTGAGGAATCCACCCACACTCCCCCTTCACTTAATGCCATTCATGATGCCTGGTGTGGGGTGTGTAAGGTCAGGGCTTCAAAGGAATCCACCAGGAGCTTAAAATTGGCTTCCAGTTGTTCCTTTGCCGGAGCAAGGTGCATTCCTACTCATCCATCAGCTGATGGGTGATGGGAGCACATCTTGTTCAAGGAGGGGGAAGTAGTTTCCAAATCACCGTAAAACCATTTCTCCCTCACAGTGCTGCTCTTTGAAGCAGCCCTGCGCTGCTCCTTAAACCGCTAATTGGCTGAGGTATATAGGAGCAGCTTCCTAATGGCTTCCAAACGATCCTGTGCTGTGCTTTGAAGTCCTGACAAGCGGGCACCTGTCGGACTGGGCAGAGGAGGAATGGCGGAGGCCACCTCCCCATCCTGACCCTTCCAGGGGGAGGAAGAGGAAGACAGTATAGATCAGGAATCCCCAAACTTCGGCCCTCCAAATGATTTGGACTACAATTCCCATCTTCCCCAACCACTGGTCCTGTTAGCTAGGGATCATTGGAGTTGTAGGCCAAAACATCTGGAGGGCCGCAGTTTGGGGATGCCTGGTATAGATTTACAACAGGGGTTTGAGGGAGGTAACAGCTCAGAGGCAGAGGAGGGGGAAAGCTGGGGAATCATGGGAGAGCCAGAACAACCCCCAGCTGACACATTGTCCTTAGAAAGCATTCCAGACCCTCCATCTCCCAGAACCAGGTGAGCCTTAAAAGTAGGAGAGCAAAGAGCTCAAAGAGAGAGGACACGTAGCAGCACCAGTAGAGGAGACAATGAGAATGATGAATGAGGAAGTGGGAGAGACGGGGGGATGCCGATTCACTTGGGACAACACCATTATCCAAGAGGCTTGGTTCTATGGTCTCTTTCTCTGTAAATATTGGAATAAAAAAAAAGGAATGTAAGAAACATTTCTCTGTCTTTATACTTTCCTGGGCAACCAGCTGGGAGCCGCTGACAGCATCCTGAAAGCAGCACATCAGCAGACATCAGTTTGGTGCACTGCATACCTGTCAAATTTGGCCCACCTGAGGTGGGGAGATGGTGATATAGCCCACCTGCTATGATTCCACACCCCAGCTCTATTGAAACAGCTCTATATAATTTTGGACTCTGAAATCTAGATGAGGACAATATAGGAAGCCGTATCTGCCTTGATCAACTATGTGTACATAATTATCCCATGGTACAAGTTCTGTTGCAAACTGCTTCCAAATAACAACTAGAAATGTGGAGTTTGGCCTTCGCTTGGTCCCAGGGCCCTGTTTTTGCTTCTCGAAGCCTAATAATATTATTATTAACATGAAGTCAAATGTCTTAACCTACTGGATCACTGCATAATAAGATGTTTCAATTAAACGGAATGGCTGAAAAGTAAAAAAGAAAGTAGATTGGAAATCATCATTTTGAGTTCGTTTTGTATACAGGAGCGTCTGTTGGTTTAAGCCAGTGGATATTTTCTTGGTTGCCCCTGTAATCCTAAAGTGGTGCGTAGATGCCCAGGAGTAAATCAATACTCTGCTCAGCCCTGCCGTCTTACATGAAGCACAGACTGTAAAATAGACACAAAAGACGCATGATACTCTCCAAGGCCCCCAGCAGCTATAATATCCATCTTTGGCAGTTCACTTGACATTTACTCGCCCTATTTCCCAGTCCTTTTTCTTTCCCCTCCTCCTCTTCCCCGCTCTCTAACAGCTAGGCCCTGACTCTCTGGGGCTCACCGACTGGGTGAGCAGATAACAAACCTGTCAAAAAAGGTTTAGCTGGGGAATAAATCCTGAATTCGCCAGGAAATGATGTGTACAATGGGAAAATGGAAGGGATGACATGAGCTTTCCCTTTGGAGACAGTGGCCAGGAGATGCTTAAAATGTTACAGCCTTCTGTTAAATGGGCTCCAGGACAGTTGCTTAGATCCAATCTTTGAGGGTTCAAGTGGCCTTTTACTCTTATTTACGCCCCCCCCCCCTGGACTGCTCTTTGGAAGAGAGAGAGAGAGAGAGCACCAGGTCTTGACCTCTCAGCAAAAAAGGGGGGGTGTTATTCTTTTTGAGGAATGAGAGAACACTTGAATTTCAATAGCTTTCCAAAACCAATGTTAAAAAATATCCATTTGTTCTTTTTTGGTAGCATACAACATCAGACATGCACATTTGTTCGCTTTGTTAAAGGAAATGG